>NC_072739.1:65415607-65663422 GCF_026930045.1 Uloborus diversus | reverse complement strand
TTAAACAATAGACGCCTCAAACTTTCATTGAACTTCTATTTCAAAATAAAACCTTATACTGATCACCCTTTACACCTTCATATTTTTAATCCATCTAATGTTATCTTATTTCTTCACCGTCCTTCTGCAACCCCAACATTCGGGATCCGAATGCGCCGGGTGCTTTCAGATTTGCAACTGTCAGATTTTAATACTCTCAATACAATAAAACTGATTGAACCATGGTGTGAAGCAGTTCCATCTACCATCAATGACCTCGCTAAATTCTCTAAAGAGACTACCTCCAATACAGCCTACCAACAAATATTTTATGATACAAAATGCAAATACTCTGATTATCATGACATTTTCACTGACGGATCAAAAGCAAACGATCACGTCGGCTTTGCTGCAATAATAAATGGTCAAGTTACCGCTGAACAATCACACCCATCTTGCTCTGTTTTTACAGCAGAAATAAAAGCCATATTGATATCTCTACAATCAATAACCCATTCCGCTCACAAAAAGTGGGTGATATACACTGACTCAAAGAGTTCAGTGGAAGCAATCACCCACTGCAACAATAACAGCCATCCCATAGTCATTCAGTCTTATCATTTATACCAAAGTCTTACACAAAATAATTTTCATGTACTCTTTTGCTGGATCCCTGGTCACGTAGGCAATTGCCGGCAATGAAGCCGCTGATTCAGCTGCCAAAGACGCAAATATCCTAGTTGATGACAGTGTCCCTTTAGTTGACATTAAAAACGCAATATCTGAATGTCTTAACACGCATTGGCAACGGACCTGGAATCTCGAAACACAAAACAAATTACATTCGATCCAGCCATCGACTAAAGGTTTCAAATCATTACAACTTTCCAGGAGAGAACAAGTTTCGTTAACTCGTCTTCGCATCGGCCATACCAGGTTCACCCATAAATACCTCTTATGCCGTGAACCAGCTCCGATTTGTATTAGATGTAAAGTCAACCAGACAGTGTTGCATATCTTATGCAACTGCCCAAATTTTAACCAAATACGTTTTAAATATTTTAATAATTTTAATCCATCTCTGAAAGAGTTACTGGGGGACCCACCCCATCCCAATATATACTCCTTCCTCCGGGAGATTGGCTTCTCCTTTTTAATTTAGTGGTCGTGTCGTCAAAATGTAATTTTATCCGTTTTTCTTGTTACTGAAGGTTCTTTGACAACCTATTGTTTCAAACCCTTTAATAAATTTTTTAATGTTTACAGGTTTTTTATCACTTGTTTTAAACTACTGTTGTCTATACCTTTCTCTCCAAAACATTTTTACTTTTATCATACCCTGATTTTTTATTTATGTATAAATTTTAAACTAAAAAATCGTTTGGCGCAGTATAGCCCTCAAGGGCTCTTGCGCCATTAAAAATAAGTAAACCAAACCAAACCAAACCAAAAACGAAGTGGAACAGGAAAAATGAAACAAATAAATATATATCTTTTAGTGTTAAGATTCATATCATATATGTATCTGGTAATATTGTAGTTTTATAAAATGTAATTATGAATAGTGTTCACTCTAGGAAAAAAAAGGGCAGGGTGCTGACCTTTGAAAGGGGCACTTTTTTAAAAAAGGGCACTATTTCAACGTGGTGTCCCCCCTCCCCCCACCCAAGACCAATGATGCACCACTCAAAAAGTACTGAGCGCCCTCCCCCCTCCAAAAAAAAATTAAGAGGAGAAATAACACTTAAAACACCTTGCAAAAATTCAAACAGTCTAGTCTGCACCATGATCACCCCCCCCCCCCCTTGATCGCCGTCACCACTCACTTTAGTATTAAATATGATTTCATCCAGAAAATGCACTTGTCTGCAGAATAGGGTTAGCTCACCCCCCCCCCACACGCACAAATGCCAACTAAGCTAAGCACATTTTCCACACTCCATAGGAACATTTAGCTAATGCTAAAACTTGGCTTTGGGTGTTTTTCAACACTTTTCAGGCCATAATTTTAACTACCTATAAGAGTAAAAAAAAATTCTAGGCATTTCAAAACCCTTTGAATTTCAATTTAAGGAGAACACTGTTTAATTACTGATCTCCTCTTTCTACCAAAGAAAGTGCCTAGTAATGTGCATTGTGCGATTGAGTATTTTAGTAGACATCAAAATCGTGATGAGTGTAAATTCTCCTTTTTTAAATATACTACAATTCAAATAGAATAATTAACTTAAAATACTGTGTGCAGTGCTTCAAAATGCAGTGGTAGCAAGTTGCAAAACTAAAAAGACTTTATTTGAGCTCTATTTCCTAGTCTTGGTGTTGTTCAAATTCATAACACAAATGTGTTGGCAGATGTATGCGCTCCTAAATGCAATACATAAGCAGCTTGGGGCCAAGCTAAGGTTTTTATCTCAGACAATTTTTGTGAAAATTTAATATATCGGCATTTTAATTTAGTGATTTTTTAAAAATCAATTGTATAATATTTATGAAGGAAAAAGAAACAGTGCAAGATCATTTTAGTTAGAAAAAAGCACAAGTATGTCAAAAGTATGGTTTTTATTGTGTCAATAAGTGTTTTAAATAATTTGTTATATGAATCATATAGAAAGATAATAAAAATTCTTAGCAAAAAGGAAAGAATTGAATGAACGCCCAGTCAATGCAATATTTTTCCATTTCAAAACGGTTTTTGGGGGGGGGGGGCTGGGGGATGGGGGTTAAAAATCTAAGATATTAAAAAAATACTGTTGCATTTTAGCCCAGTAAGCTTTGTACTATGTTCTTCTTAGGAAACAATCAGAAAGTTAACTTTCAAGAAACAGATGTGAAAAGATTGCTACACAATCACTAGCAATGCGCTAAAATTACCAAGGCCTAATTTCCACTTGCAAACGAAAAACGGACACGGAGGCTGGGGATGGGGGTTAAAAATCTAAGATATTAAAAAATACCTTTGCATTTTAGCCCAGTAAGCTTTGTACTATGTTCTTCTTAGGAAACAATCAGAAAGTTAACTTTCAAGAAACAGATGTGAAAAGATTGCTATTCAATCACTAGCAATGCGCTAAAATTAGCTAGGCCTAATTTCCACGTGCAAACGAAAAACGAACACAAAGAGCTGAAATTTTAGGAAAATGTACTATTCCCTCTCATGGTTGATTCTCAGAAGATCAAGGATGGGAAGGAATGAAACAAAGATCTCTCCCTTCCCAGAGGACCCTACTCCTTCCCACAACCTGTCAAATACCCACCCTCAGTAGAAGGAAGAACATGCCTTTGTTTCCTACTGATAAGCCTGTTTGAATTCTGAGAATCTCATCCCCTCTTTGCCTAGGTATTTGCTTCCCCTTTTGTTTATGGGGCCGTTTTCAGGGTGAAATTCTGGGAACAAGGATAAGACATGAGCGCTTTTGCAGACGATCGCTGGACAAATAAAATTGCCCCGATATCGCGGCAGGTCGAAAAGATGGTTGAGGCATCTTTTTAAAAACACAGGGTGCAATTTCTTATTTTTGAAAAGGGCGGGGTGCATTTCGCGATCTCAAAGAAGGGCAGGGCGCATTCTGCTGATATGGAAAAGGGCAGGGCGCTGCGCCCTTCAAAAACGGCCTAGCGGGAACACTAATTATGAACACAAATTGTCAAAAATTAGCCGAAGTATCGTTATTTTTAGTTATATTTCTTTTCCAGTGGATGGGACCAAATGTAGTATTTTTTCAGTGGAGGTGTAATATTTTTCTGTTTTAAAATCCGGCAACCCTGCTGAAAAGGGAAAAAAATACTTTTCAAACAGATTATTGACCATCCTACTCTAGTGAAAAATTGGCTTTTCTCAAACAATTGAAAACTGCATGAATTTAGTAGAACAAGTAGCTCTATCAATTAGTGGCATCTAAAATAATTTTAGGCGAATACTTTTTCTTATTTTGTTAGTGGCCCATTCAGCTCCATGTCCCATTCATTACCACTCTCCCGTACCCAATCATAAGTACAGTGGAAAATGTTTAACACAAAAATTAAGGGACAGAAATAGTTTTTCGTGTTAAAAGAATTTTGTGTCAAAAGATTTATATTAAATTGCACAGTATTCTGTGTGGATCCCTATTCCCTATATAAGTTTATGTTAAATGATTTTTCATGTTAAATATGTTTCACTTGCAGAAATTCTAAAGTAAAGACTTACATATATATGCTTAATTTTTAGTTTTGGGAGCTTTTCCTTTTAGTTCTCGTTTTTGCTGCTGCAATCATAAAATGTTAGCACTAGTTAAAAGTACAAACAAAGCAACTTATCCTCTTAAAATTTAGCTTTTAATTAGTTTTTGACTGCAAGACTAGGACAATTGGTGAATTTTCATGGTGGTTGGAAAAGACTTATCAACTTAAAACAACAACAAGCGTTTATCCAAATTTTCTATCGGGCCCTTTTACTGTGGCCTGTTTCAGTGCAATTCTAGGTGAATTCTTTGGTAGGGAAATCCTCTTTCAAAATCTTCGGAAGGATGGTAAACATAGTTCTATTTCTATATTGACTTGTAGGACTATCGTTTAAAGCATGAAATATAGTAATATCAAGGTATTCTTGCTGATGTTTAATTATTTGGTGGATGTGAGCCCAAATCACTGCAGCATCATGTCTTAGGGACTCAGAAGCAATGCAAAAAAGATTTTGATTGAAGGTTACCATTCATCTTCTTGAAATAAGTGATGCCTGTATGAAGTGTTACTTGTTGAACATCGACAAAATGAACAAGTTGTATTTCAGCCGCACGCTTGGAATATATAATTTACTGAAGTCGAGGTTGTAAGAATATCTTATTTTTAAAAAAAAATTTAGCTGTTGGATTTCATTGTGCTGATGATATTGATTGCCAATATGGTACATATCTTTTGTAATTGATCTTCAAATTCATGGATCAATTCTTGCTTACTAAGCTATTGTGGATTAACGACATTTACCTGCTTTTTTTTGTCAACATAGAATTCTGGTTGAGTTTTCCATTGCAAAAGCGAACATTTCAAATTGTTATTGAACCATTCATATTTCATCTGAACAAGTTTTACAGTTCATGCAGCTTCGTTGTAAGCACATTGTTCTTGCCATTACAACAGTTTTTATCAATCAGGTTATTAACTCTCTTATTAGGCAGAACCCCCAATTGACCAGTTTGGCTGCTAACAAATTCATATTAGCATGAATAATGCATAGGCACATATCTCTTTAAGTAACTTTTGGTTTTACTGTCCAAAAAGGCTTCACCCTTGTGAATGAAATCGGGTCTGTCTGGGATTTTTCACAGGATCCGTTTTTTGTGAAAAATCAAATAATTTTACAAAAGAGAGAATTTTTTTTTTAAATATAAACAAAATTTTAGAATTTTGCATCATTAAAACTTGAAGTTGAGTGTTTTCCTCTTTTCTGTCAAGAATATCATTCTTCAAGTGTTTTCCTGGTATGAGGGGAGGGGGGGGGGGGGGCGGCAGCACTCTCTGGGAGATGGTGGTTCAGCATTTAACCTTTTGACCCAAGACACCCTTAAAGAGCACAGAATTTTGTTTAAAACTTATAAGCTCCGTGATTTTAATAAAAAAGAGATTTTATTTGTTTACCTCTTAACAAAGAGTACTAAACATCAAAGTTTGAAAAATCCAATTCCCACAGTGAATGCAAAGAGATCACAATCCTCAAAGTGAAGGCATCAAAAGTATGAAAACTTGTAAAATAAATATTTTTTTGTAAAATTATTTCAGAATTGCATTTTACAGGCCTATGATAAACACAACATGAATATTTATCAACACAGTGAAAGCAAAAAAAAATTGAACCACCGATTAAGCATTTTGATTTTTGACTCATATTAGAAAATGTAATTTATCTTTAAAAACTTGAAACAAGTGTCGTAACAGAAATATAGAGATTTTTAATTTATTTGCATCTTAATAAAGCAAAGTTAGCTTGAAAAAAGAATAAAATACGATTCTAATATCGGATGTAAAAGGATCGCATTTTTCAAAATGTAGGCAACTAAAGAAAAAAAAAACAGTAAATAAAAAAGTTTTTATTTTAAGTTAATCATCTTTGTTGGCATCAAAAAATCAAACCCATGTAATTTTCTCCCAAAATAACAGCTAAATATCGCACCACAAGAACGCTAAAATTGCCAAGCTTGTAAAATGATGAGAATATTTTCTAATCAAGTCATCCAGAGGCTAAGTGGCCGTAAGTTTGAAGTTTGTAACCCTATCTGAAGCGATCACATCAAGTGGTCAGATTGTGAAAATTGTTGCATTTATCGACTGATGACCACTATTTTTGAGCTCCAATGAGATATATTTATTTCTTTTCCAGTATTTTCGTGGTATAATTTGAAAAAAAAATCATATTTTAAAAGTAAACGGACATTCGGTCTTCCTTTTCTGGAAAGGAAAACACCTTACAAACTTGGGCTACATACAGTTGAGTGGGCATCTTAGGATTTTTATTAACAATTTCTGTAGTCGCAAATCTTCCTACACTAATAGTATGCATGTTCAAATCATATGTTCTAGTTATATCCATGGATTCTTTTTGATCTACATCATTTTCATCGTACACATGATGGATGCTATAAACTTCCTCCTCAACTGAAAATTGTGAATTTTGAGAAGTCTTTAGTCGAAAATGAGAATAAGGCCTTACATAATGAAGTTTCTGGGTTCCTGTGATAGATTTTATCATTTTTTCCCATCGACTTTTGAGCATTGATCTTGTTTCTTCATTGCTTTTCAGAGAAACAAACAGGATGGTTATTTTGTCGTTCAAACTTTTTGCAAGCTCAAAAAAATCTTTTGCATTGTTTATCACAGCTGAGTGCTGTAAAACTTTAATCCATGCCCCTCGTTTAACTGATGCACCAATGCCATCAGCAGGGCCTTTGCCATGTGCAGTTTCAAAAAACGACCAATCGGCTTCAAATCCAAAATCATCTTTGTGGTGCACTAAATTTCCTAGATTATATAGATTCTTGAAATGACTACCAGCACCGTCACTCCAATAGTGAACATAGCTAATAGGGAAAGGAAGTTTTGATTGAATTTCAGTGAATATTGCTTTACTCGCACTAAAAACAAAGCCTTTATCGTGTTGCAAGTCATCAGATATTATTGCAAAACTGTTGTGTTTTAGTTCATCTTTATCTTTATAATACATCACTGCTGTAAATATTGTAACTTGCTCAGCATGCCAGTGAGCACTCATAATTTCATTTTGCTGCCTGATGGAAAAGTTTTCTGCAAAATCTTCAATGACTATGATTTTATTTGGTGGCAAGTTTTCTTTTAAATACCTTAGTTGCGTTTGTTGAACTTTAATGTTATAAAGATGTCGAGCGAATGGGGCAAGTTGAATTTTAAGAGATTTAATTGCTTCAGCAACTGAACATGTCACGAGCACTTTCTTAACAATGTCTTCCAGGTTAACCCATTGATGATAATTAACATTACCATCAAAATGAGCAAATTTTGTATCAGTCAGTTCAATACCACAATTGGAGCACTTATGCTCAATACAGAATTCTGTCTGTTTAGCTTCTTCACATAAAGTTAGCTTACATAACTCTTTCACATTAAAAATTTGCAGCTGAAAAGATTTGTTTTGGAAAACTTGGGGAATTAATTCGATGTTCTCATGATAAATGCAGTAGCAAACTTCTTGATCCTTTTGAGTAGTAAGTAGCACATGCTTGGGTCTTTGCGTCGGAATTACAAAATTTCGAATGCTATGTTCATCCGTGGAAGAGCAATACAAAGAATATGCTTCATTTAAAGACATTTGCAAAAGCCTTTTTTGTCTTCTTTCTTTAACTTTGCCATCGCGTATCAAAATAAAATCTTTTACTCCAGGTAACATTCTACTGATATCATCACGCTCAAAAAATGCTGTAACATATGCAACTGTGCTTTCTGGAATTGCGTTAGCCCTTTGTTTTTTTCCGTGGAGTACATTAGATTTTCTTCTTGAACACTGTGATATAAGCTCTGCTTGTCTTTGTTTTGATAAACGTTTTACAATTTTTGTAAGTACTGATACCTTTTTTGGAGATTCTCTTGGTAAATTTTTATTTACTTTGCTAATTGCTTTCCCTAAAGCAGAAGGACTCGTATAGTTAGATGATTCCTCAGTAACATTCATTTCTCTTTTACTTGCTCTCCACTTGGCCTTCCTCTTCCTTTCTTTTTCCTTCTTCTTTTTATCCTCTGCTGCAGTTCTTACTGTCTGTTTTTTCTTTGCTGATCTCATTTTCCATCTTCCTCTTTCCTTTTCCTTCTGTGCTGTATGCATAGTTGGATCTGATTTTATCCTGTTTCTGTATTCTTTAGATCTTTCTGTAGCTGTTTTGGGCATCTTATTTTTAAAAAACAACCATTCAAAAATAACCTAAGTTATTAAACTAAAAAATGTAATATGAGATCAGGGCCGCGCCAAGCCTGATCGGCGCCGCCGTGCAAATGTCTTTCGAGCGCTTTTATACTCTGGCGTTCGAGGAAAATATAGTTAAAACCTGGTAGGAGGTTTTGTAGACAAATATAAATATTAAAAAAATAAGTTTGGCATTTAGTTTATAAAAGAAAAAAAAATGTGTGAATATTTAATTTCGCAATATGGTATACGTTTTTACTTCACATCTCGAAATTATTTTGAGTTCAGCAGCTCCTCTGATATGCTAATGCATTTTGGAAGAAGAAAATATATTAATATCTAAGTTAAAGCCACTTTGAATATTTATCTAATCGCTAAGTGATGAAAAATTAATAAAACTTTTATGCCTGTCAAAACATGACAACAGGAGCAGTGACGCAACTAAAAATAGGTTTTGGAGGCACAAATTTAAAAAAAAAAAATCTCTTTTAATAAGAGGGGTCCGGGGATTCTCCCTGGAAAGTTTTTGAAATTTGTAGTTAGAAAAATGCAATTTTACACGGTTTTTGGTGGTGTTATGGGGAAAAGGGTACAAGGCAATCTGCGGAAATTTATAGAAGTTGAAGCCTTAAAACAAAATTGTATAGTTCATATCTATAAACGTTAGAATAAGGAATGGAACTCTGAGATTCTACCCAATTGTTTTTTTTTTCTTTGAAAAATAGATAGAAATCAATTCCCCTTTTCTCCCCACTAATTTTTCGAAATTGAACAAAAACGCAATTAAATACAACTTTGAAGATTTTTACAAAAAGGGAATTCTGGAGCTCCCTCCTGGAATTTTTTTTCAAAATTAAAGTCCTGAAAACCTAAGCAGTATTCTATGATATTGGAAGAAATGGTTCAAAGGCTATTCTAACTTAGGTTTTTTAAAAGACTTATGAAAAACATAAGTTTTGATGATATTTAAGGAAGGAGGTTTGGAGGTCTTTGCCCGAATATTTCTGAAAATAGTCTTAAAAACGTGATTGTAAGACCATATTTTGTAACATTAGGGTCGGCAATCTTTCGAAATTGAAGCTCTAAAAATGCAATTTAAGTGATTTTCGAACGGAGTCTCAAGCGATGTTGTTTCGGATTCGGGAGCTTTCTCGAAATTTTGTGAAATTGAAGATCTGGAAACGAAATTTGAGATGCTCCGTAATGCTTTTAGCGGAGGGGGGGGGGGGGGGGAGAGCGATTCGGCAGAGTAGCATTTGGAAACTTTCTTATTTTCAGGCGAACTAGAAAAAAAATAAAGATATAGCACGGAGGGGGAGTAGCTGACCAATTTGTGGATATTAATGTTTTACCCCAACATCATTACTTTTTCCTTTTTAAAATCACTTTGTTGGACGCTCCCCCCCCCCTTCAAAAGTAAATATTTTTGAAAAACATTCAACTAGGCATTCTGGAGGGGAGGGGGAACGGGACGATGCAACCAAAGGCTGTCCTCTAGATCCCACCCCCCTCTGGTTGCGCCATGGAACAGGAAGTGACTGATTATATCTCTGAATTAAAGGAGATTTTAAAATTTGAAACTCTAACTTGCCATTAAAATGAATACTTCCAACTTACAAAATCGTTAAAAAGGCATTGAATTTAATGTCTAATACAAATACATTGTCCAAAACTCTCTCTTAAATTTAATCCACAAATAATTGAAGAAAAGGGGGATGGATGAATTGAGTAATTATGGTAAAGTCGTTACTTTTCGGAACTAAAAGTTAATCTAAATTATTGTCTAAAAAAAATGCATATTACGCACAAGTAAATAATATGCTAATGTGCCTACTGTATGTTTTAATGTATGATAACATGATGCAGTGGAATTACCAGGGACAGTAGTTAAAAATAACAAAAAGACATATTGCACAAATCATAACATATTCACCGCAAGAACAAAAGTAGGGAATAGCAAATTTCTTGCTCTGCTTCGTATGCTCAACCTTGTGAAATTATAGACATACCGAAATAACGTTCATGGCTCCACATATGAAGAAAAATGCCGATGTATGCATTAATTAGCATCACGCGTTTTCAGTGCAAAAGATTGCGCTTTTAAATAGCATATTCAGACACAAGGCATTTTTTCCCCTTATAGATAGGCAGCAAGGAGGATTGTTTGTTTTAATGAGCAGTATAATTTCACAGGTACTTTAATAGAAAAATAAAAAGTTTAATTTTATGTTTTTGGTTGGAGATTTTTTTTCTCATTCGGAGCATTTTTGTTTCGTAGAGCTCGGCGCCTTTTTGGCTCTGGCGCCGTCGTGCGCCGCACGACCTTGCACATGGGGATGGCGCGGCCCTGTATGAGATAATAGCAAGACAACTGATGGGAGACTAGAAAGCACATGCCTAAGTAAAGTGTGTTAGGGGGTTTCCAATGTTAATGCAAAGAGCAAATATACATAATAGTGCTGCCCTCTAGTACAAAAGCAAATAGTCATTAATTTTTGATGTGCATTATTGAATTTTTGTACTTCAAACAATGAGTAAACTGAAATAAAATTAAAAAGTGTCCCCTCCGCAACAATTTTAATCATCCTATATCTATAGAGATGCTTTGTATTTTTATATAAAGTTGAAATTAATCTATCACTTTAAGTTAGTATTTGATACTTTTCAAGTCAAAACTTTTTTGCAGTTTATTAAAAGGGTAAAAAAACTGAAAACTTCATCTTAAAATGTTTTGGAGGGGACAAGTAAAATTTTCTAGTTGCCTAAAATCATTAATTATTATTATTATTATTTATTGAAGGATTAAAAACACTTATGTTGTAAAAATTGAGGACCGAAATATTATTTCAGAAAGAAAATTATATGGTAAGTGCTTTCCACATAAATAGGATTAATTACTGTGTCCCCTCCTCAACACATTTTTTTCAAAAATGCAACTTCACTTCTAAATAACATTAAAAAACAAATAAATAACTACTTAATTTACCATTTTTCTGAAATTTCAAAATATATAGATTTTGAAAACGATGTTTTATTAGCTTTAGGCATTTTTTTTTAAATATGTGTTGGGACCAATCATTGTGGTTTCACCATAATGAGTGAATTTTCTTTTTATTTCAGTTAACATTGTTTTACCTCTTATAGTTATAAATGAACAGATTTGTTGCCATTGTTGAAACTGTTCCATCCATCTGTGCTTAAAATAACTCTTGCTGGCTTCATGTTTGTAAAATCTTTTCATGTCTTTCCTCAAGTGTCAAAGCTCTTAATTTCACAAGTGTATCTTCAGCCATTATTGAGCACTCAAAAATCGAAAAATATTATTATAGAGTAGTATTATCAATTAGTGGCAGTTTCAGAGCAAGTATCTTGTCTTGATAACCATATCCTTCAGTTTCTAAGAAAAGTGAACCTTCTGAAATACTAGAATTTCTGATATGGCAGTCACTATCTACGCTAGTTTCAGAATTACTTTCATTCGTAATTTTACTAATTTCACTCTCTTAACTAGCTTGGTCTCTTGAATTCGAAATTGAACTAAAAATCTTTCCTTCACATAACTCAAAAATCTTACAAAATACACTTTGAAGCCCACCTTTTCCCATGCTAGCCATCTGAATTCAATAATCAAAGTTCTGCTGATGAAAGAAATAAAAAAGAAAAGAGCGAAACTAGAAAATTAACTGAAATTAACATGAACTCTGTAATTATATATAAAAATCACACCTACGCATCTAGAGTCTTAAATCCCTAGACTTCTACAAAACACATTCAGAAATATTCAATCCTCTCCGCTGCCGCCCCACTCATGTATTAATCAGCTGGATATAATCATTCTTTTATTGCTTTGGAAAAAAACAAATGAGCTGGTGTCTTTTCAACTGTCAGTTTAAAGAGCAACGATTCCAGATTTGTTTATATTAATAAATTTATCCTTCTATCCTACCCATCAGGCAAATTTTAATTTTCATCCTGAAGTACCTGAGGTCAGGTTACAGCCATTTAGCATCATCAATTATCATTTAAAAATTCAAATAAATCGTTTGGTTTTAAAAACCAAACAAATTTAAAAATGTACCCATGTGACGTTGGTATGAATGCGTCAGTTAGAGTGTATTGCAGTAATGTGCCGCTAGGAAAATTAAAGAGGAATTGTTTCGTCACACCCGTGAGACGGAGGGGGCGGGGGGGGGGGGGGGGGTGCGAACCGGTTAATGTAGTGAATGATTGAAGTTATGCTGATGAAAAATATTAGGATATATCATGCTTATGTGTTAAATAGCATTCGTTGCTTTGTGGTGGAAGCTTCACTTCATATGCCAAAGGTCTAAAGTTTGATTCCCACCGGTACCCTGGGTGTCCTTCCTTTTGTGTTGTCAATATTTCCAGTTTTTGACTGGAGTAAAGGGGCTTTTTACGTGGTCCTCAATGCATGTGATGCTGATTTGCTTCTGTTTGAATTAAAAAAGTAATAATAAAGATAGCAAGACTAAAAAAGAAAAAAAAAAACAGCTGCATTATATCAATTGTCACTTTTTTGTAAGCATGTATTTCTAATTCCTTAACTGTTAACTTGAAAGGAATAATGTTCTTCTCTTTTTGGTAGTTGTATTTTGTTAGGCCCTAGTTTATTTTATTCTCCCCCACCCCCTTTTTAGAAACTATCATACCATTGTTTGAAATGATTTAGGACACGTGAACTTCTTTTATGGTTCTGATGTGAAGCTTTTTTTTTTTTTGAGCATGAGATATATTTTACTTGTTTATATTTTATCTTTCTAATGTTTTATTTTTTTTCAGGATGTCTACCTTATCAATTTAATTGCAGATCATTTCATGTATCTCATCACAGTCTTTCTAGAGCAGATCTGTATAAAGTATTAGGTGTGTCAAGGAATGCTAGTCAAAATGAAATAAAGAAGGCTTATTACCAGGTAATTTCTGTTCACTGTTTGCTGTTACACTTTAAAAGAAATGCTTCTTGATGGGGAAAAATAATATTAAATTAACAAGTTTTGTTATTAGCAAGATTAATCTGCTTATTATAATACTCAGGTCCAAAATTATCTTTACATGCATAAATTCAAGGATTACTCAGAAACTGAACTATAAACTTGTGATTTTTTGTGGAATGTTTCATAGCACTATGACCAGGGTGCGCCGATATATATCATGGTATATATAATGATATATATCTGATATTTATTTTGAAAATATGATATTTTATTATTTTTTATATTTACAGGGTGCCAACTAATCTGCATTTTGCGGAGTTACCCCGCAAAAGAGGCGAAACTCCGCGGCTCCGCAAGGACGTTCTTTTGCACCACATTTCCCAGCCAGAAATTTTCAAGCTCAAATTTTCTATTTGAGCTTGAAAATTACTTATCTCATAATAAACATGTAAACATGGGAAATTAAAAATGCTTCTTCTCAAAGATTGAAATGGTGTTTAAAGTGTTCTATTAATTTAAAAATAATTATTTTTTTATACTCGTGCTTAAAATGATTTATTAAAGCTATAAAATAATTTTAGATAAGTGGTTTTAGTTATTTTTATTGATTTTTATACAAAGTACCGCATTGCTCCGCAAAATTTCCAATCGCTCCTCAAAATCACCACAGATGCTCCTCAAATTGTTTCTCTAAGGTTGGCAACCCTGTATTGATGTTTTCAACCATGCTATTTTCAGTATAAAAATTATATTAATCATAGTAATATTGTTCATTTATTTTTCAAAATAAGCAAAAAGTTATGTACTATATTTTTAAGATGTATTAATGCATCATTAATATAACAAAATAACATAGTTTTCCTTTTTTATTTTATATTCATAAAAATATTAGTAATGTAACAATTTTAATTCCGATTAAAATAGCTTAATATTAAACGTTGGTCTGAAAAAAAAAAGACATCCTATGACTGCACCTATTAATACATACTTTTTATTTCTCAATTATATTATAACTGTAAATCTAGCTAACAGAAAAAAAATGCGTAAAACCGCTAATGATAAATTAATTCCATTAAAATTGATTAAAATGTCAAATGAAATGTTAGATATAAATAATAAAAGAAACCTTAATTTTAAGTCTATTTTCTTACATTGTTATTACAATATGTAAAGAGTGTTTTGAAGATGCATTTACTATTTTGAAGACTTGAGTTTGAGCTGATTGAAAATATCGGATATATATCAAAATATGCGATATATATCAAAATACCAGATATTTTTTATATTTTCGCACCCTGACTATGACACATAAATAACAAAGGAAAAAGGTGAGGGCATTGCACATAATACAAAATTCTGGCAGGAAACATGAAAAATGGTAATAAAATATGGAAAAACAATCTAAGAAAAAAAGGAATAACGTAGAACAGAATTAAGCCTTACAATTTTAATGCGGAATATGATCTCTCTTGACTTGTACACGCATATCACAAAGTGTTTTCATGCTGGTAATATCATTATTAACCTCAGTTTGGGGAATTAATGTTCCACTCTTCAAGTAATGCCGTCTTCAGAGCATTTGCAGTTCAAGGAGGATGAGGTAGAGCCATAAGTTCTCTATCGAGTTCAGATCAGGAGACTTTGCCGGCCACGGTATTTGCTCAATGCCTTCACTTTCAAGGAAGTCGTCAACAAGCGTTGCTCGATGTGGATGAGCATTATTGTCCATAAATAAAAAGTCAGGTCCATATGTACTTCTGAAAAATCTGACATAAGGCTCTAGGACCACATCCTGATACCTCTCGCTGGTCACAGAGCCACTGTCGAAAACGTTTAGGGGCGTTTGTCCATTGATCATCATTCCTCCCAATACCATCATGCCTGTACAACCAAAATAATCACGTTCCATAATGTTTGTGGGATGATTTTGTGTTCCTGACTGCCTTCACATGTAAACCCATTAAGAATCACCTGAAAAACTAAACCTCGACTCATCAGTAAACAGAACATGGGACCATTGGTGTGCACTCCAGTTCTGATGTGCTCTGCACCGATTCCAGTGTTCCCTCTTACGTTGTGTGGACAGTGAAAAACATACCCTTGGCCTCCTCGCATAAAGACCTGTACCAGTAAGCCTTCTGTATACTGTTTGCCAGTGGTGACTACAAGCTCTGAAGCTGAATGGCGAGCAATAGATTTCCTGTACGACGGGCAGTTAGTAACAAATATCGATCTTCAGCAGCAGTTGTCATTCGTTTATGGCCTTGTCCAGCCCTTCCCAGGGCCTGATTAAGATGTCAGGGGGCCCTAGGCCAACCACTTTTCTGGGGCCCCTCCGTAGCCAACATAAACTTGAATGGAAAACCAGGAGTGACGACTCCAGCAGAATGTGGTGCTCCAGTTCTCATACAAAATATTTATTGAGGTACAGTGAACTAGCACTTTATGTAAGTAGAAGAAAAGGGAAATAAAATTAAAGTATTAATCTCTTGTTTGCACTGTTATGTTTCTATAACCATCTCCAACTCTTTTTTAACTTGTAACTTCAGCACCACCAAAAAGTTTCAAAATTCTATGCCACTGCAGAAAATGAATATCTTTTCAAGTTTGATCCAAACAGTAAAAATTTAAAAATAGATGGGAAATTTGAATAGAAAAACAGTTTGGGAGAAATATATATTGTTATTAAGAGGGTTGACATTAAAGAGGTTTGCGATTGTGTTTATCTTAATAATGTCCTTACTATAAGGTACAAAAATTTTACATGCATACCTTTATTGTAGTTTATTCACTTTAAGCTAATGTTTCTATTTTGCAATTAAATGTTAAATTACTATTAGAACCTAATAAAAAAAGTATTAAATTACAAAGATTTGTTTAAAAATATATATTTGAATCATGACATTTAGTAATATAACTGCAAAATTAGAAATACTGAAATATCAAATTAAGTAAGAAGATTCATCTTAAATGTAATTTCGATTAACATAGTTACATTTAATAATTTAAGCAACTTAAGCACATTCGTGTGATCATTGAAATATAACATGATTTAACTTAAGTGATCTACATAGAGCATAAATTGGAAAGGTAAAAAATAGAAGTGTGACCTTTTGAAAATTTATTTTTTGGAAATTTTTCCAATATATGAATAATCTGTCTTTTTCATGAATTACATTCGTAATCATGAATGATTTGTGTTTAATCTGAAGCAGTTATATAAAGACCCAATGAATTATCACCATTAAATATGATAGATTGAATAAAATAATAAAATTTACAAAAACAATAGATTTATTTTTATTTCGTGATAAACTATTCAATTTTTTAAAATACAAACCAAGATTTAAAAAAATATGAGAACTAATATTTATACAGTAATTATATGGCACACTTTTAAGGAAAACTGATATCTTATATGTGTATGAACTTTTAATTAACATTGAGAAGATGCACCAAAAATTTATACCTTACCACAGAAGAGTGATAATACTATACAGACTTCAAAACACAGTTAACTAAACATTTGATGTAAAAAAAATATTTTTCATTGTTTCATAATGAATTCGTATAAACCAAAACAAATAAATGGGTGAAGATTATTATCATAAAAAAACTCAGCATAAAATACTATTCATATGTTACATATTTATAATTTTTTATTCTTTTATTACGAGTCAGATCCACCACCAGCATGACTTAAAACTTAAAGAATATCATCCATTTCATTAATAAGTAAAATAATAATACCAGTTAAATAAGACATTTGAAGTAGAAATTGTAAAAACAAACAAATATTAAAACATTGGGTTGAAAATAAATTTAAAAAAAACTTACTAATTATCCACAGCGAAATGGCAGTCTGTTAGAGCAGAAGACTCAAGTACTTAGCAGGAATTTATTTAAATAAAAAAAAAAAAAAAAAAAATGATTTTATCAAAAATCTAAGTGTTTTCTCTGAGTTGAACTTTTATCTCCTTCATTTTCAAACTACTAAGAAATTAGAAACAGAATCTTTTTGAAATTTTTGAATTTTAATAAATATATTCTTAATTTAAAAAAATGGCATGATTCTCAAAATACATGATGAATGAGATAAATCTAATTATTAAATTAGCTTTGAATGTTGCCTAACTTAAAAAGACTTAATTCCTGCTTATTTTATAACATTTCTATTCAATATTCAGCTGGAGACAAAATACCCTTATACAACTATTATACCAAAAAAAAAAAAAAAACTGCAATTGAATTTAAATCTAAGACTTCTTGCAAATGCTGACCTAAACTGAATAATAATAATAATAGTAGTAACAATTGGGAATATAATGTTATATATTATTAGTCAAATAAGCATAAATAAAAGCAAAGTAGTAATAGTAAGTTTATTATTCCTTAGATCTAGCAATTATGTTGTTAAATTTATATTAGTACGTTTCAAATTTAGTTTAAATTGAATTTTTATTTAAAAAATCAGATTTAACATTAAAAATCTACTTTTCTGTTTTTCCCCTCAATAAAAATCTTGCTTTTTTAAACCCTGCTACTTAGTAATGTTTTTCTTCTAGATTTTTTGTCAGCGAATTCATCAATCACATCATCAAATTTTAATCGGGAAGTTATTTCGCTTTCGATGCTTAGTATAGCAAAACTTTGCAAATTATCCTGTGATACTGAACTTCTTAGTCTATTTTTTATTCTTTTTAAGACTGAAAAGGATCTTTCACTTGAGCAATTACTCAGTGGAACAGTCAAAAAGATCCTTAGTGCTGTTTCCACATCAGGAATAGTATGGGAAAGGTTTAAAGCCTTCATACTCTGTAAACACTCTCCCGGACAACTTTGCTTCTCTAAAAATGGTTTGAACTGCTGAAACTCATCTGGAAAACTCTCATCAATATCCATGTAATAGAACTTCTGGAACTTTTGTGCAGGCATTGTTGTCTCAGATCCACTTATGTCATTGGTTAGAAAACCAAACCTTTCTTCAAGATAAGCGTATGCTTCCATTCTTCTACGAAGTTGAGACTGAAGAGCATCATAAATTACATAATGGCATGTAATTCTAAATGTGTCTTTGAGAGTAAGACAACTCTGTGTTTCGGGCTTCTCATCGAGTTTTCGTGGAATGCATTTTTTTCTCTGCTCAGTGTAAGATGCTTCTTCAACTAAAGATTTTGCTTCGACTTCCCACGTGTCAAAATTGTCCCTTAATGTGCTTATGAATTGAATAAGGGAATCATACAATGGGACAAGGGAAGAAATGTGCAAAGAACTGCTTTGCAAAGTTTTGTTGGTTTTATCAACACGCTGTAGAATTGTGTCCCATATAATAACCATCAAAGCTGTCTCGAGCTTTTCCATCTTTCCGTGCAAGCTCTGTGCTTCATGTCGAGTTGCTGCCAATTCTTTTTCATTTTCTGCAATCTCATTCAGAGCTTGCCGAATTAAAATATACCCTTCTGGTAGGGCCTTAGTAGCATCAGAAGACCATCTTGTGCCTGATCTTGATTTCATTTTTAATGTATTCTTTGACTTTGATAATATTTGATTCAAAATCTGCCATCTGTTAGTGGACCCAGAAAAAAAATTATATATATTTTGCACAATGCCAAAGAATGATACAGCTTGATGACAGGATTCTACAGCATTTTCCCCCACAAGATTGAGGGAATGAGCAGAACGAGGCACAAAATCTACTAATGGAGATACGTCTTTAATTCTGGCCTGTAACCCGGCGTATGGACCAGACATATTGCTTGCATTGTCGCATGACTGGCCTCTACAGTCCATAATGTTTAAATTCAAACTATCAAGCAAATCTAAAATACAAGTTGATAGTGAAAATGAATCGTGACGATTTAGTGGCACAAATTTTATAATTCGCTCTTTTGGTTCTCCTTTTTCATTTACATACCTTAAAACAATTGCCAGTTGATCTATATGGGTTATGTCAAGGGTTGAATCTACTATCAGTCCAAAATATTTTGCTTTTCTTACTTCTGACAATATGTGGCACAAAACTCTGTGAGACATTAGCTGCAAGAGCTCCGTAACAATTGTCGAAGAAAGGTAACTGACATTTCCCTTTCCTGGGTTACCTTTTTTGGCCAAGTGATCTGCAAGAAATGGGTCGAATTTTGCTAAAAGTTCCATGCAGCCAAGAAAGTTTCCATTACACTGGGTAACAAAAAAATATTTTTTTAAAATCGTCGAGGGTTTTCCAACTGAATTAGACTAATATTGATGCCCTGAGTCCGAAAATACCATGGTTTTGTTCAATCAGGTCAGGATATTTAGACCGGGATCTGAAGGGGGTTGAGCATACATGGAAAGGCTGACGCAATATTATTTCTGATTATTGTTACAGGCGCGATGGTGATTATGAAACCACATGTCGTCGCCCCCCTGGGTGGTCGACAACCCCGGAATAGGGGGGAAAGCAGTGGGGGAGCCGTTTCCTATAACACTCATAACTCGCGAACTATTTGAGATAAAACACTGAAAAAAGTGGCAATCGACGCAACAAAACAAGGGCTTCATAAAAGCTAAATATGATTATGGACCTATCTTTGTTGGTTTCTGAGTAAAATTCCATTTTTCGCAAACAAGCAAAATTTTTGAATAAAATGCGCAAAACAAACTTTTTTTGACCAAAATAAATTCCAAATCGAAATTGTTTGATTTTTTTTTTCAAATGAAGTCCAAAATATCATTATTCAGCTTGTTAAAATCATTTAAGTACTGTTAACGCGTTGAAAACAAAATGACAGTAGCAAGTTCGAACACGATTTGTATTATAGTTCAGGATCTGAAGGGGTATTTTGATTATGCATGGAAGACCTGAAGCAAAATTATTTCTGATTAATGTCACAGGCACTATAGTGATTATGAAACCACATGTCTTCGCCCCCCTGGATGGTCGAGATCCCCGGGGGAGGGGGAAAAGCAGTGGGGGGAGCCGTTTGCTAAAACACTCATAACTCGCGAACTATTTGAAATGAAACACTGAAAAAAGTGGCAATCGACGCAACAAAACAAGGGCTTCATAAAAGTTAAATATGACTATGATCATATCTTTGTTAATTTCTGAGTAAAATTCTTATTTTTCGCAAACAAGCAAAAAAATTTGAAAAAAATACGCATTTTTTTTTAAATTATCAAAATTATTTAACTGTTTAAGGAACCAATAAAATCTGAAATATCATTATACAGTTTGTTTAAAATTACTTAAATATTATCAAAGCGTTGAAAAGTGAAATAAAAGCAAGCTCAAAAAGCATTTGAGGTAATTCACAAAAGGAAAAAAAAAAAAACAAGTTTGTGCTATGTACCTTGAAGACTCGACATAAACCAAAGTAAATTTTGTGGCTCTCCTGTTTTGGCGGTTTTATTTCGTAACATTATCAAAACAATGTCCCAGTTAAGTAATTACTTAACCTTTAACGCATTATAGCTGCTTAGTATGGGTCACAATGGGACTTTTTTAAAAATTAAAACATGCAAGTTTGCAAGTACGAAGTAATTACGGAAAGGATAAATGATCATGATAACCCTTTTGCAGATTTTACACCTGAGTTATGAAATATAGTGAGCGAGGCTATTGCCACATAAGCAGCATCAAAATTTTAGTGGAACGTTAAAGAAAATGTGAATAGTCTCTTATCTAGAGAAGTCCTGCAATGGCAATGTCTTCAATAGCGACTGCAAAACAGCAAAAGAAAACCAAAAAACATTTAACCTGGGAAACGTTAACTCAAAAGTGATGTTAGTACATCTAAAAATCATTCCCATACAATAAGCCCAATGCTAGGTTAGGTTCATCAGAATGGTTCACTGAAGCAAAGCGCGAAGTCCGATTTCGTGAATGTAATTGAAAATGATACTTCTTGCAGCAAAACTCTGGAAGAAGCACCCTATTTTAAGAACAAAGTTCAAGTTATCGAAGGAATGAATTACTCTGGTCCATATTGTCCCAAACACTACTTTCAAATGTAGCAAAGATTTTGCAGGTCTCCAAATAAAAAATAATAAAATTTTCTCTCCAATAGTCAAACTATACGAGTGGACCTTAAACACAATCGGTACATCTCACTGTCGTTTTCATAACTTGAAAACCAGAAGTTCCGGAAAGTACATTACAATAATTTCTTGTCATTTCCATCAGAAATAAATATAATATCAGCTTTTTACCATGCTCCTGCAATTCTTTCCAGCATGTGCTAAGAAGTATTGCTCAACTGTACTATTGAATCAATTCCCCTGTACCTTAGCAGTGCCTTTAGATGTAACCAAGTTTGGGTTTCACTTGAATGAAAATAAAACAATAAAGCCCCACACCTTATGATGCAGCCAGTGTTACCAGAGAGTTTAATCCACCCTGCGCAGGCAAGAACTGTAAATAATCTTGTAATTGTTTTATTAATAATTCATCTTGCTGTAAATACTGTTCTTTTAAGACTAAAGCAAAAACCCGTAAACTACAAAATACTCGGAAGAGAACGATTCAATAGAACAATTACAAGTCAACAAAAAAGAGCATGATCCAGCTTTCAGAATTTCTGATGTATTAATGCTTTATGTATGCATATTGATATTCTAAAATTATTTTTTAATACGCATTATTTTACTAATTTTATTTAATTAGTTTTTTTAGAACTCTAGTGTATAATTTTATACTTATATTCGTTTTCATAAAAGCTAAAGCTTCTCATTTTTTATATTTATTTAGTACATATTATTTCTTGTATCATTTTTCTTTGTTGAGTAAATTATAAAAAGCAATATCCGCAAAACAATACCCGCAATATTCTTTTGTGCAAATTGAAAACACAAATTAATAGAAATAAATTAAATTTATATTTGAATTGAAACTACTCTGGGCCTGGTTCCCTAGTTTATCTCAAATTTAAAGCAATATATAACAAAATTAAATCCATAGTTAAATACTTTGCAATTAGAATAAGTTTGTAAACTGAAGAATAAATAGTTCGTCATAAGGATAATAAGGCTATTTTTTTTCTCCTTAGCATACTGCCGTTTTATTCAATGCGCTAACTTAGGCAAGTGCTTGCATTTTCTATTTCGCTTTTTAACGCTCACGTTGGTAATAATTAAGTAGTCTTAAACAAAATGAATAATGAAATTTCAGGTTTTATTAATTCCCTAAACGGTTAAATAATTTTTTAAAAAAACTTATCTTTGAAAAAAAAGCTTTTCGTATTTTATTCAAAATTTTTGCATGGCTGCTAAAAATGGAATTTTAATTAAAAACCAACAAAGATAAGACCATAAACATATTTTGGTTTTTCAAGACCCTGTTCTGTTGCATCTTTTGCCACTTTTTTCAGTATTTTATTTCAAATAGTTCGCGAGTTATGAGTGTTTTAGCAAACGGCTCCCCCCACTGCTTTCCCCCCTCCCCCGGGGTTGTCGACCACCCAGGGGAGGGGGGCGAAGACATGTGGTTTCATATTCACTATAGTGCCTGTGACATTAATCAGAAATAATTTTGCGTCAGGTCTTCCATGCATGCTCAAAATACCCCTTCAGATCCTGAACTATAATGCAAATCGTGTTCGAGTTTGCTACTGTCATTTTGTTTTTCAATGAGTTAACAGTACTTAAATGATTTTAACAAACTGAATAATGATATTTTGGACATTATTCGAAAAAAAAATCAAACAATTTTGATTTGGAATTTATTTTGGTCAAAAAAAGTTTGTTTTGCGCATTTTAGTCAAAAATTTTGCTTGTTTGCGAAAAATGGAATTTTACTCAGAAACCAACAAAGATAGGTGCATAATTATATTTAGCTTTTATGAAGCCCTTGTTTTGTTGCGTCGATTGCCACTTTTTTCAATGTTTTATCTCAAATAGTTCGCGAGTTATGAGTGTTTTAGGAAACGGCTCCCCCACTGCTTTCCCCCCTCCCCCGGGGTTGTCGACCACCCAGGGGGGCGACGACATGTGGTTTCATAATCACCATCGTGCCTGTAACAATAACCAGAAATAAAATTGCGTCAGCCTTTCCATGTATGCTCAACCCCCTTCAGATCCTGGACTAATTAGGATACAGATATTTTTAAAAGTCGATGTTTCGCCAAAAAACCAACTTCTGCGATTCATCAGCTGAGAAACCCCTGACGATTTTTTCGGTTTTTCTTAGGAAATAAAAGTCAACATATGCAAATTATTTCAGTTTTTATTTAATCTAAGAAATTTGATAAGCATATTATCATAATATTAGTATAAGAATGAGCGTAATGAGACACAAAAGTGTAGAGTTTACGGCATAAATCGGCGTTTCTTCGATTTCCGTTTGTGAGCAGCCGCTGGGTTGTCTCTCTTCAGCGACCAGCAGTAGTCCGCCATCATGACTGCGTCCCACCTCCCCTGGTACCTCTCCTCCATTTGGCGCATGTCTTGATGGAACCTTTCACCTTGCTCGTCACTCATCGCCCCAAGGTTTTCAGGAAACTTCTCCATATGTGAGAACAAGAAGTGCATCTTTATACTCATCAAACACCCCAGTTTCTGAAAGGCCTCTATCATGCTGCTGACGAGTGTGGCGTGGTTTGCTGCCTTCGTGTTCCCCAGGAAGTTGTTCACCACCTGCACAAACGATTTCCACGCAGCGCACTCTAGTGTGTTCATGGAGTTTTCAAACTCTGTGTCCTTTATCAGCTGCCGTATCTGTGGGCCATCGAAAATGCCGGCCTTCAGCTTCTCAATGGTCAGTCGAGGAAAGGCTTTGCACAGGTAGTTGAAGCATTTCCCATCCTTGTCCAGAGCGTGCGTGAACTGTTTCATTAACCCTAGCTTCGTATGTAGTGGTGGGATCAATATCTTCTCCCGGTCAACAAGAGGTTCATTTATGATGTTTCTCGCCCCAGGTACTAACTGCTCTCGTGCCGGCCATTCTTTCTTTACATAGTGGTGGGCTCTGTCTCGACTGTCCCACATACATATAAAGCATGGGTACTTCGTGAACCCGGACTGTTGACCAAGTAGAAAGTTCACCATCTTGAAGTCGACACAGATGATCCATTGGTGCTGCTCATATTGGATTTTGTCGAGCACGTACATCACTGCTTCATATTTCTCTACAAGAGTTGTGGAGTGCGCAAGAGGGATTGAGGCGAACTGGTTCCCGTTGTTGAGGAGCACACACTTCAAAGAGCGCTTACAGCTGTCAATAAACAGTCGCCAATCTCTCGGATCGTATTGAGGAGCCCCGAGTTTAACAAGAAGACCCGCGACATCTCGGCAGTACACTAGGTCTTCCTCCTGGCAGAAGTAGCCCATGTAGTTCTCATGCCTTGTACGAAAGTAAGTGATACGCGCGTCCTCGCCAAGTAGATTTTTCTCTTTGAGTCTGGAGGCCAACAGCTCGGAGGAAGTCTTTGACAAGCTGAGATCCCGAACAAGATCATTAAGCTCACATTGTGAAAAGGGCTGCGGACCGTCGCGTGCTTCATACTCTTCTGCATATCCTCCCTCGTCTGTACTGGTAGTGGTGGCCTCGTCGTCGCTGTCAGGAAGCTCTGTGAACAATAGTACAGGAATTTCTTCGCAGTGAGCAACTGGACGGCGGGCAGATGGAAGGTCGGGGTACTGGAGCCTGTGCCGATTCTTCCGGTTGATACCAGTAGTATTGATAGCGCAGAAGTAACAATCCGATGCATGGTCAAACGGCTCCCTCCAAACCATCGGAATCCCAAACTTCAGTGAAGTTTTCGTGCCCTTCGCCCACCGCCGTAGGTATTCCACGCACGTCTTGCACACCTTGTGGGGTGCCCAGGACTTATCTTGGTCACCCAGCTTGACTTTAAAGTAAGCCTGGTAGGCGCTCTTCACAAAGCCTGTGATGTTCTTCCTGTCCACTGACAGCGTGTATTCTCCGCAGATGTAGCAGAAAACGTCAGGATTATTCATGCATGAACGTCGAGCAGAAGCCATATTAATAACCTGAAATAGTAATAGAAATATGTAGCCTACTTTCAGATAATAAATTTACGAATAAGTTAATTTTGTAATTACATAGATTGAACTCAAAACCCCTATTACTAGCATATTGAAACGTATATAGGCATATGGCTGTATCTCAAAAAGTTGACCTGATACAGCAAAATCAATGTGATGTTCTAACTCAGGACACCAAAATTAGTCTAAATCAACTGAGAAACCCCAGACAATTTTTTGGCTGTTACCCAGTGTTATTGGTTGACCCAACAGTTTCATCACTACCGAAAAAGGGAAGCCCTCGCTCAGTCAGGAATTTTATTGTTTCTACCACTCGAACGAGCACATTCCGCCAATATGAGCATTCTTTCTCCTGCTCATAAATCATCTGTTTGTCAATTCGGCATGAAGAAACTGCACGAACAGACAACAAACACACACTATCTCTGTGTGTTTGAGAGTTTTCATGGTTCTCAGTCTCACGGCTATATTTTTCCAATCGGAAAAGCCTTCAGCACAAAGTGCTTGTTTGCTTGCTGAAAAAAGTTTGCAGGCATAACAAAATACAGCCGCCTTTGATGGGGAATATATGAGCAAATCCCTGCTAACTTTTTCGTTGTTGTTTTTATTAAATCTGAAAAAATTATGCTCCGTCAAAACGCGACTTTTATCAGAACAAAGTCTTTTTGAATTGTGGATTTCAGAAATATTTTGATTTGGTTTTTTTGTGGCATATACGTCTCGCATTTCATCTATTATAATTTCAGGCCAAAGCGCTGGATCATCTGAATAGGGTTGAGCAACTAAAGCACTAGCATCTTTATCTTCTCTTGATGTATATTTTTCCTGGGATTCTTTGCAATTTACTTCTTTATCTTTCTCCTGTCCTATATCAAGATCTTCAAAGTTTGAATTTTGAGCAATAGTAATTCGCTCTTCATCAGAACTACAAACTTCATTTTCAATTTTGGTATTTTCATTACCAGGCCTTAAAAATTGGCGTATGCTATCTTGCATTTTTTTAGCATTTTGCTCATAATTTTTTTCTTCGATAGTTTCTGATAGCCAGATAAATATTTACGGGAAGACATTTTAATCAAATTTTCCACAAGGATAATAAGATTTCAAAATACTACTATCAAAAGCTGTTCATGCTCTGCAGTCACGTTGTTGTTTTCTTTTTTCTTTCTTACTGTTGCCACATGAATAAAAATATGTTCGAAGTAAACATTAGAGGGAGATACAGAGCGAGCGCATATGAGCGTACAGAAGTTGAACTTTCCGTGACGTCATGTCCATGGAACTGAAACGCTTGCACCTTTTTGCTTGTGTGATACATAAGAGGATGGCTCAGATTGTTTCATTTTTTGTAGTTAAGATAGTATTTTTTCACTTTTTTATTAGAACTTAAATAGGTTTTGCCATTTGGGGGCCCCCAGAAATCGGGGGCCCTAGGCTGCGGCCTAGTTGGCCTATTCGGTAATCAGGCCCTGGACAACAGTTCCCTTGTTTTCAAACTGTTTCCATAACGTAGAGACTGTCTGCCATGAAATGTTCAGACATTTGGCTACTTCTATGATAGGCTGCCCCGTTTCTAACAGCCGATGAGTCGCCACTTTATAGATTCTTTCTAATAATACTTCGAAGCCACAGAAAACTGATTTGAGCCCTTACACCCTGAAATCAAGCATTATATTACAGAGATTCACTAAGTGAATTTGTTTTACGCAAAGCGCTTAATTACGTATCGGATGACGTTAGCCGACATTTGCATATAACAGACTCGTTTGATAACTTTTGATTGGATAATGCTAGTTTGGCTTGTTTTTCACAAACTTTCTGCAAAAATAAATTACATTGGTTGGACATTTCATTGAATATAATTAATTATGTATATTTAAAGATAATTTTGGACATGAGTGTATATGTGTTCTGTGTCCCAACAAAATTATAGGAGTGATAACATTGAGATTTGATAAAATTAGTTCTTATTGAAGACTAGCATTTCAAAATCTCAAATGTAATATTTTAAAATTGAATCTAAAAAATCATTTAATGTTTCTCTGTTTCTTGAGTTTTTACATGTGTTTTTATGCTTTACTACGTCTGATAATGTCTATTACAGAAAATAGGTTTTCAAAAGCCTTCCGTTGCAGTATTTACTTTGGTCGATAGCAAAACTTCTGATCCATTCCTTCGCTTGAAATATACTATGAAACTTATTGTTATACATAGTTCTAAGTGTTTAGATTACATATAAAAGTAAATAATTTTGATTAACATCAATTTTCTGGAGAAGTTTAAGCATTTTTGAAACTAGTATTTTTTAATTTAGATTTTAGACAAATTTGTGGAAGCATTCATTTTAATGAATAACTGAAAAACTAGGTGATCTTTTTTTTTTGCCAAGTTTTTTGACGTCAAAGGATAAGCTTTATTTTTTCCCTTTTGATTATAGTTCCCCCCTTCCTTACATTTCCAGACTGGTGAATTATTACTGTCTAAAATTTCATGACCACCCAATTTTTAGCCTACTTTCCCAGTAAAAGTTAGAGAAAGAAGAAAAAAGCATGAAAGAAGGCTTAATGCATCTTGAAAGTATCGCAAAAAACAAAAAAAAGTCGAAAAAAAAAAATCAAATAAATATCGAAAAATTAAAAATTGGCAAGTATGGTATTGATATGGAAAAAAATGTTTTCCGGTCGGGGTCTGTCTACCCTTCCCCCCCCCCCAATAACTTTTGAGTGAATAGTCTGATTCAAACAATTTATTTTTGTTCGAAAGATCTCAGCATGGACACCTTATTCCTTTATTTCACTTCTTTGTTTGAACTATTTTTTGTTCAATTTTTAACAGTTCAAAAAACCTTAACATTAGCACCTATGCAGAAATTCAAGGCAATTCCAAACTTAGAGGCGAGTTTGCTTCAAACAAACTGTGTAGGAAAACACTTTTGATGGAAAAAATGTATAGAAAATATCTTTTTGATTTGAACAATATTCCGTTCAATTTTGAACATACTGTTCATTCTTCGATGCATCATAATCACAGTACTGTCTACTATTGTGGTATAGTACCCTTGTGTGTAAAGTTACTTGGGACTTATTTGCACCAAAGTGCATGCTCTAAATTTCCAAACCAAATTTGCAAGTATAAATTTGCGAAAAGTCCACTAAAACCACCACTTCATTTTTACGAAGAGATCTTTTCAGTTATTTCAGAGCACCAAATTGATGTCTCATAATATGGACATGCTTCAAAAAAAGCCCAATTTCAGTGTGTGCCTTGTTGATTAATTCTTTTACTGTACAACCAATTTTTTATTTTGTTGTAATTCTAATTACTTTGTCTTCGCCATTTTTACGAGGCGTGTCCGTGAAATAAGTTCCATGAATTTTTTTCACATCAAAAAACTGGTTTAATTGCAAAGAAAAGAACATTTTTGGAAAGTTCAGTCTTACTTTTATTTTTCTACATAATTGCCGTTGCGTTCTATGCACTTCTGCATTTGAGACACCCACTTCTTCAAACCAGAATCATAGAACTCTGCCACCTGTCTGTGTAGAAAACTAACAACCGCGTTCTGTCATAGGCAGATTTAGGATTGAGTTCTTGGGGGGGGGGGGGGGGGGCGCAGGATTTTTTTTTTTTTTTTTTGAGCAACATAAGTTGTAATCAAGGCTGGATTTAGACTTATTACGGTCCAAAATTATTTCAGGTTGTTGGCCTCTTTTTGTTGTCCAGACAACTTTTGTGGTGGCAAAAGAGGCCATTAAAGCCTCCCCTTCCATGTTATTTTCTTTTCCTGTGATACATAAGGTCATGCCTTACTTTTTTTGTGTGTTTCGTGTTGCTTGCTGTCCTTTTGAATTGAACTTAAGAGGGAAAATGGTAAGTGGGGTATAAGATCTCGAATTTTAGAGGGTCCAGGGAAATTTTTGTAAAATAGATTTAAAACTCTGCATTTTGAAGGCTTATAAGGGGTGATTGGAACTTAGAAAAATCTCTGGAAAAAAGGGGCAAACATACTCTTTTGCAAATTACGATGATACCCAGTAAAAATTGTTTTTGAGCTGACAAATCAATGACAGCAGTACTCGGAGAGAAAAAGCAATTGAGAACAAATGATTATGCATTGATATTTGCTTACACCGGCTGTCGGCTCAATTCAATAAGTTCTTGATCACGCCTCCAACCCGCCCACAAATACAACAATGAATTAAATACGAAATGATCAATAGTAGAAAATGCTTTAAAAGAAATGGTGTACAGATTTCGAAAATAGGTAACAAGGTAACGTGCTGCTCATTTGGATGATTAATAATTTATACGCTTGATAATAAATAAAATTGAATTACACTTTGCTTAGGAATTCTAAAAACTGATGTAATTCTTTTCAAGGACCCAAGAACAATTATGATTATTTAAGGCACTTCATTTGCCCTTTCCAGTCTCTGAAATTTAGTACTAGACTGTTTAATTTTGCAGTATTGTTCTAACTTTGTAAGAGCAACTATTTTAAGTTTAAAAGATAAAAAACTATAAATTTCTCAATACACCACCTTTTTTTTCAATTACAAGTAGTGCAGAAAATAGAAGTACTGTAATTTTTTTCTTCAGGCTAGCCAGACTAACAATATGCAGAAGAAGTAAGATAAAAGCAAGCAATACAAAAGAGTTTGCAAAATACAGCATTCAGGATTAAATAAACAGCAAGATATGAAAGATGTGAGACGAAAAATTATCTCAAGTAATATGTTACAGAAACGTGAGAACCATGATTTTTACATTTTTGCTGCAGGATATCGCAAAGAACTGAATTTGACACATTTCGGCATTTCTCCCCCACCCCCGTCCCATTTGTTATAAATTTAAAAACTTATGGTTTATATCCACACTTGTCCTAATTTTCAAGCACTTTAAAATAATATATATTTTTTCAAGAAATTTTCTTTCTTTTTTTGGAGGGGGGAACAAATCATGAAATTTTTGTGAGATGAGGGCCTTCAACAAAGTGGCTGCCCTTAGCTATAGCTTGTTTAGTTTGTAGGTAAATGTTTTTTTTTTTTTAATCTCTGTTTTAGCTTCTAATTTGAAATAATTGTCGATTCTTTTTCAGTATTACAGCTGAACCCATGCTCGATCAGTCGATATTTTCACTTATATAGTACTTGCCCTAATCGTTTTCAGTTCAAAATAGTGATTTTTAACACATTTAAGCAACCCAAGTGACAGCTTTACTACATATAATACAGTGTACGCTGCCCCCCCCCCCCCCATCAGAAAAGGACATTCGCTATTCCCTTCATTTTCACTTTTGAACTATTCAAAAAAAGAAAAAAAATTCATGATATTTTCTTTTAAGATTTTGGGAGGTGCGTTGTTACTATGTATAAAGTCTTTCCAAGGCTGGGGGACATTGCCCCCCCCCCTCTCTCGCCACCCCTTAAATCCACCTATGCGTTTTGTACCTCTTCATCTGACTGGAATTAGGTTCCGCCAAGGTTTTTCTTCAAAGGGGGGTTTTCTTTTCTGGGGAAGAGATGGAAGTCACTTGGTGCTAAGTCTGGGCTGTAGGGTGGGTGAGACACCATTTCCCATGCAAATCTTTCGAGGAGGGCTGTGGTGCAATTGGCGGTGTGCGATCGGGCGTTGTCATGGTGAAAACGCACTCCTTTTGTCAGCATTCCTTTTCTCTTGTTCTGAATTGCACGACTAAGATTTTTCAAGGTCAGCACTGATTGTTGTCCCGCGAGGCAAACTCACACAACAATATGCCCTTTCGATCCCAAAAAACACTAGCCATGATTTTCCCAGCAGACAGGATTTGTTGACAGTTGTTGCAGACAGGAACTTCCTTGTTTTTGGCGAAGAAGGGTGCTTCCACTGTTTCGATTGCTCCTTTGTTTCCGGTGTGGTGTAGTGTACCCAGGTCTCGTCACCAGTAACAATAGAGTCCTGTAGTTCCTCTTGTTGCAATGTTAAAGAATACTCACGTATTGTGGGTGTAATTGTGCCAAAAGTTGCAAGAAAGAATCAATTATGTAAGACAACAAAAGCCTTTATTGAGGCAAAAATGTTATGTAAATAAAACATTAAAAACATTTGTTAGAATAAACAATGAACTGGGCCATTGGGTATTTCGACTATTGCACTAACTAAAATAGCAGGAAAAATATTTATATATTGCACTATATCATACCCTACGTCTGCTGCCTAATACTAATCTTGTTTACAACCATGAGTAAAAACTTTCAAGTAGTGAGCAAAAATGACTAGATGAAATTCAAATCTTATATTACCAACTTGGAGAAATTCAACTAAGCATCTTACAACTTGGAGGTAGGCTGAACATTCTACTATCCTTCCTTGCCCTACTCACGTTGATACTATCTTCCAAACTGGTTGTAAACAAGCCTTCACATGGCTCCAATGGCTAACAGATCACATACTTGGACAAAGATCAATTGCCCGATTGCACAGAACGTAACGGCGATTCACCCTTAAGAACAGAAGTTCAAAACGACGTGCTCAACGCTCATTGGTCCACGTGTACCAAGTATGATCGATGTAACAGCTTCTGGAACTTTCTACAACTTTCTCGCTCACGAGAGATCGTGACGAGGGTGCCACCAAGTGGCAAAAACATGGAAGTACGTATTCGAACTTTAACTTTGATGGATGATGTTTACAGGATGCCTACAGATATAACATGCGGCCGAATGCCGTAAGTAAACACTCAATTCTTACACAAATCTTTAAGTAGTAAACAACGAGAAAAAAATAATATAGGGTGAATATACTATTACCTCTTCGGTTGTTCCGTGAAAAGCGAAAAATTCTTGGGCCATTTCAACCCGCTGCCGCTGGTGGTCTGCAGTGAGCATTTTTGGTCCCCATTTTGTCAATTGGGGTTTTGCTGACCTCCGGAATCTTTTCGCACAGCTCCCGAACTGTAATTCGTTGATCTTCAAGCATTGCCGCTTTGACTTTGGCAATTGTTTCGTCGGAAACCAATGGCTGCCCTGCACGGTCTTCGTCGTGGACGTCTGTTCGGCCATTTTTAAAGTCCCTGACCCATCTGCGCACCATCCCAGAGCTCATACACTCTTCTCCATACACTTGACAAAGTTCTTCGTGAATTTCCTTCGCCGATTTCTTCTTAGCGGCCAAGAAACGAATAACAGACCGCAACTCGCAGCTGGCGGGAGACGCAAGAGGAAGCTCCATCGCTGATGGCTGCTGAGCCAAGACTAAATGTCGCAGCGACGCTGGCTTGGTGAGGAATTGGAGTGGGGAAACCAAATAACCTGCCTCTGTTGCGTGGCCGCGCATAGAAACGATCCTAGCACCAGCGGCAGCCCGTGGAACTTATTTTACGGACAAGCCTCGTATCTTATATGGTTTCTTTTTTTGCCATCCACTAGAAATAAAATGTCGTATCATTTTCTTTTAACGAAGTTCCTATTCCATTCATCGTTATAGGGAGAATTTTCTTTTCACATCTTTTACAGTTCCCTTCCATACAATCCTTATTTTTCTCATTGCAGCAGACTTCAACACACAACTGTTCTGCTTGCTTTTCTTTAACTAGGTGATGGAAATTTAATTTCTTGATTAGAAATTCAAAGTTTGCACACTTTGTGCATAAGCAAGTGTCTCGACTGGTTGCTTTTGATTGGACTATCCAGAAGGGCTAGAGCTTGCAAAACATTGAATAGCTGATTTTTTTAAAAATGATTTTGAAGATACTTTTTATATTGATTATTTATTGTGTTTCTTAGGTTTGGTATCTTTTTTGGTGTTTTACTTTGTTTCTGGTTATGCAGTCTTTTGCTCCAGATGCAGGCAGCTGTTTATATCTTCTTCCAAAAATTTTTGCACTGAGTTTTGCAACACAAGATTACTTTCCTGAGCTTTGCAACAATGTTTAAAGTGGATACTTTTCATCATGGTACCCTGTTGAATTTCTTTATAAGAGACAATATTTTTCAGTTGCCCTATCATTCTATATTTCTTTTTGATTTTAGAGGAAACTATGTGGTTAAACATTCGTTTCTCCTTCTCATTTTGGGCTATTTTCATATGTGACTTTATATTTGAAAAAATTTCACACTTTATGGTTGGTTTAAAATTTTTTTTTACGATTTTTATAATGGTATTATCTATGCCTTTGGTATACTCAGAGCTGCCAACTTTTGAAAATACAAAATCCTCGCTACATTTTGCGGGGGGGGGGGGGGGGGTCGATGCTGCAGATTTTAATAGTGATGAATTGTCAACAGTATAAAGAACAAAAACAACACTTAACAAATTTCAAATATGATACAGAAAATATTAATATAAAAAAAAAAAATATATATATATATATTCTTCACGGAATTTTTGGCAGTTTTTCCGTTTTTTGCTGAAAATTCAATGACTGGATCAACGTCACGATCTAAAAACTGATCCATCTTTACACCATGCAACTTTGGAAGAGTGATGCTTGTTGTGCAGAGACCAGCAGCACACGTGTAGAAGTTTGATTTTCTGAACTTACTGATTTAGTTTTCATGCTAAATTTAAAAAAAAACAGAAAATCATAATGTTTAGACCTGCTTTTGTAGCGTCGTAGTTTAAAGCTGTAGAAACCCACTGTTTGCACGAGGTACATTGAATTCATTTTTTTCTGGATCTGCTCTCTGACTTTGGTGATAAGCAAACAATACAGTAGCATTCTTCCTCTTCTGACTCTTCCGATGACAATTGCTGTTCAGTATTTTTTTCCTTTTCTCTATTTAATCTATTCTTAATTTGCTTAGCTTTGGTAAGTTAAAATTTTGCTTCATGCTCTTTTCTTATCTCTTTTTTCTCTGGTGTATCAGTACATATAGTTGATGTTTTAGTTTTCGGCCCTTTATTACGTTTCCTTGGAGGTGTTTTTAGTAATGGCCTTACTGCATTAGGAATAGAAACGACATGGTCATTGTGGCGTTTTATCTTCAGTTGGATAATCATTAAATATAGGAACAACTGCAGATTCAACAGTATTTTCTGTATTGGATCTATCTGTTCTCTCAGTTGTATTTTCCGGATTAGGTCTATCTGTTACAAATGCAGGAGCAAAATCGATCTTGGTAAACAGGTTACGGTTATAGGGGTAAATTCCCGTTTTGTGAAAGCCGGCTTGAATGTTGGAAGATGTCAAAACGAGAGGCATAGCAGAAGATACAATTCCTGGTATGTCATAAATTGATATGGTTTTTCCTGGATGACTTCTCATCCATGCATCACACGTCAAATTTACAGCTTTCTTTAAAGGGCCATAGGCAGATCGATCGAGTGGCTGGAGCCTGTGAGAACAATGAGGTGGAAAGGATAGTAAGACAATTCCATTGTTCTTGAAATAGTCCAATTAGTTTGTATGAATGTGTGAGGAGTGATTATCTAGTATGAGTAACACTTTGTGTGACAGAGAAGCCTTAGAATGCTTTTGAAAGAGTTCTAGAAAATGCAAGAATGATTCATCTTGCATCCATCCTGAGGGATTTGTGGTTCCAGCAGACCCTATTGGCCGATCTCTAATAAAATGGTATTGTACTCTTGGGAATACAAAAAATGGTGGGAAAACATTTCCAATAGCATTTGCTGCGAAGGTTACAGTCACGAAATTACCCCTTTCAGCTGAGCAACTTGACAAGCATCACGTCTAGCTATAACTCTATCAGGCTTTTGTACTGCGGTAATGCCGGTTTCATCTGCGTTACTTATATTTTGGGGCTCAAATTTGTAACGGTTCATGACAATGGACAAATTATTAAAACTTGTCGCCCTTGACAAGCTTGTAGCTTGTACGGTGTGTACGGACAGTTCAGGATTTCTTCTCAAAAACATCTGAAACTATTCCTCACCAGCCATTCCGTTGTCTTCCCAAGTTCGCGGCCATGATAAATTATACTTAATGGTAAGTTCATAATCTAATTTTCTCACCTCTTTCTTAGATAGTCCGAAATAAATATCAGCACATTGAATCAAATATTTTGATAATTCTCGCTCCCAATCTTCATTAAAAACACAATTATGTGCTTTACACCCCATACCGTTGTCTTTGCCGGATGCATCTCACATCCGAATGTATCTTAACAGGGAACAGTGGTTTATACCATGCTTGTCTGCCGCTTTTCGTAGTGAATCTCCAGCTTTTACCTCCTCATATGCATTCCTATAGCTCATAGAGTCATTTCCCCTCTGGAAGTTTTCCTCATCTGAACTCTCGGCATCTACAAAATATAAACAACAATATATATTTTGTTTCAACTGTACCCTCAAAAAATGTTTCAACCGCCCCCAATCCTACTTTTGGCAAAATATACTTTAGAGTTACGACACTAATGATATTACATTGAAAATAGTCACTGTCCCTTATTCTACAAATGTCATAATATTCACAAACACACACTCAATACATTCATTTAAAAACAATAGATAATATAAGCATAAATGTCAGAAGAAAAATACTTACTTTTGGCTAACAAAAAACAATATGGCATCCTTCTTCACTGTAACAGTGAATATTTTCAATTGCAGGAAATTTGTTCACTAAAATGAGTTTTACGCTCAGTGACCATTAAATAGATGCATTATGTTTTGTGCTATTAAAATTTTTTATTATGTTATTTATTCCTTCATATTGTATTTGTTCAAAAAAATAAAATAAAATAATGCACCTTTTGCATAAAATATGGAAACAAAACATTATACTTTTGAATGTTTTTTGGGGAAATTTCTGATACCAGTATGACGTTAAAAAAAACAATACCGGTATTGCATTTTTGGTCTGGTATTGCAATCTCTTGTTTCATTGTATCAGAGCTGGTAGTAGTATTTTTAGGCTGTCTTAGTATTAGTATGTTAGTATTTTTTTTATTTTTATATCAATAAAAATGTTTTTTCGTGAAATGGTTTTCTTTTATAAGATTCCTAAATTTTGATATTGAGACTTATTCAAGAACAATGATCACATTATTAACTAATTTATATTTTTAAAAATATAGCTTGCTAAGAAATATCATCCGGATACCAATAAGAATGATCCAGAAGCTGCAAAAAAATTTCAAGAAGTTTCTGCTGCATATGAAGTAAGATCAATTTTTGGACAATATTCTTAAAGGTGCAAAGAAATAGATTTTTTCAAAAAAAAATTTTGCATAAAATAACAGAGGTACTTTATTAAGTTTGCATACTTAATGTTACATTTTCTAAGACATTGGAAGTATTTCTAAATTTCTATATAATCTCTTAAATGCATTAAAACATATGCTTAATGTGTCTCAAAATATATTAAGGGCAATTCTTTGGTAACGGAATTACACATCAGAGCAAATTTATAAGTTTTGATTGGAATTAGACTAAGTTATTATTTTTTTTAATTTATCATACTATGCATGCATAACAAGTGTATGCACAGTAAACAAAATTTGCATTTGAAATAGTTCACAAACAATCCATACATTTTTTAGAATTTTTTTAATACTTAGTAACGGAATTACAGAAAAAAGACAAAGTTAAAAGTGATGCTAAGTCAAACTTGAATTACTGTGAATTTAAAACATGATTTTATTTATTTTTTCTGTGGTTCAATTGACCACATGTGATATTATAAAAAATATTTGTCTTTGAAAATATACTCATTAGTTAATATTTTTATTTGGAATTTAAATGGAAGTAACGGAATTACATCAACAGTAACGGAATTACATCTTATTAAGCTTTTACTTTTTAATTCAGAATTTTATTTTTAATGAGAAATATGCAGCATAAATATTGATTACATTTTACTTTACATTGTATAATTTTACAAACTGATCATTTGTGAAGGATAAATGACCCCTGCGATCCATTTGTGGTTCAGAAATTGTCATCAAAACATCTTTTTCTTGAATATTATCATAGTCATCTTGTGAACGCCAGATGAAAGTGTCCCCATTTCGCTTTACAAATTTTACAAGTAGCCCAGAAGATTTTGTGGTCATCACTTGTCCTACGTAATGATGTATAGTTTCCTTTTTTTTGCTTGAAGAAGCAGGCGTATATTTAACTAAGACTCACTGGCCATTACAAATTGGTAGATTAAGTTCACTCGTCGGCTCACAGAAAGGTTTGGGATTAAAATTGTGATATGTATAATCACTTGAAAGCGACATATTTTTTATTTCCATGACACCTTCGCTCATAGCTTTAGCATAATGCACATTACGCACATTAGGAATGGGTAAAATATTTTCCCATATTTTATTATACTCTTGCATATTTTTTTCTATTTCCTTTGTTTCACAGTATAACACAGTAATTTTTTCACATTTTGCTTTAGCTACACGATAAAAATCTGCAGCACTTTGTACTTGCTCTTCTTTGGACAATACTGCGGTTGACACAGTTCTTTTAACAATCCCATCAACAGCACCCTTACCATGGCTCATGGCGAAAAACTCCCAAGTGATGTTTCTCTTCAGATGGGTGAGAGCACAAAGCAAGTACTTCTGCTTGAATTGACTTGCTGCTCCATCGGAAAAAAATACTAACTCATCATATTGTTGTTTATGTCTAACTTCTAGTTCCTTAATTATTATTTTTAAAAATGTTATTACTGCATATTTGTCATGGGACATATAATCGGATACGATAACAAAGGAGTGTACATTTTCTGCTTCCCAAGCACAAACAGTAAACAGAGTAACTTGATTGTGGGACCAATAAGAAGATTGAATCTCATTTTCATTTATTGTTGTAAAATTCTCTGCAAAATCAACCTGGATAATTACTTTGGAGCTGTTGTTTTGGACATCTAGTTTCTGAAATTTGAAAGATTCTGCTTGTCTCCTCTTAATGTATGTGTGACGGAGAAAATTTGGCACTTGTTCTTCTAATGCAGCAAAGCAGTTCTCAACAGTCCCGTTTTCAACTGTCTTAAGCACTTTGGCATTATCTGTTGTCCACTGATACCATTCTATTTTCAAATCTTTGACTTCCTCAAAAGCATCACAGGCTTTAATAAAGGAAAGCTGAGGGCAATTGTTACATTCAGAGAACATACATTTTTCATTGTCTTGATTGCAAGTAATAACAGAACAAAATTCTTTGAATGATACTGGGACTTGAGGTAAAACTTTTTCTAAAGCAAGTAATAACAACCTTACATTTTCGTGGTACTTACATAAGCAAGTATTGTGAGGAACATCCTGCTGTAGCAAAACTTGCTTTGGGCGTAACATTGCAAATTTTGAAAAACTTATTTTCACATCATTATTTTGCTGCAGGAACATACTATGTGCTTCTTTTGAAGTTGAAAGCATGAATTGTTTTTGCATTTTCATTTTCTTTTTATCATTTTGTACAGTTACATAGTCTTTTTTCCCAGGACAAACCCATGATGTTTCAAGAAAAAACATTTTTACTTTACTTTTGATTTCAGAACTTAATGCAAGAGTATTTGTTTGTTTTGTCTCCCTTTGCTTACAAAGTAATCCAACGTCAGAGGCAAGTTCTTTTATTACAATAATTTTTTTCCTTGGAGATCTTGGTAAATGCATCTTGACACGCTGTTTTGCTTTTCCTATTGACTGAGGTGTCATCAAATTTGTCACAGACATTTTTGCTGAACTGGAATTGTTTGTGTCATTTTCTGAAGATTTTTTCTTTCTCATTCTGTGCTCTTGAACACGCATTCTGTTTTTCACTCTTTCACTAGCCAATTTCTTCTTACCCATACTCAATTTTGCCATTTTCTTTCTTTGTCTGTCTTTAAATTTTATTCTTTCAATTTTTTCAGGATTACTTTTTAATTTTTCTCTGTACCTCTTCATCTTTTCCTTAGCAGTTAAAGCCATTTTCAAGTTATTGTGATTTACAAAATATAATACTAAACTTACTTAGAATTGAAACACACTGTATAACTAAGAACAACATCCAGGCAAAGCTCACCTTGTTAAAAAAACATGCGTGTTCTTTTTATTGCAAAACAAAAACAAACAAGTTGAGTTGTTTTGCAACAACTTTTTATTAAAACAGCTTAACTTTTTAAAGTTTAGTTCTTTATTTTACTTCCCAAGAAGCAGTTGTATATTAAACTAAATATAGTTTTATGTTTGCACAACTTATAATGTCCGTTTTATTTTTATTTTTGAAAGAACAAATGAAACTGAATAATTATTTCAGATACAAAAAAACTTAACCACAACAAGAAATGAACTAAATTTGTTTACATGTATGACATTACAACTACCTGGAGTTAATTAATGCATAAAAAAGTTCAATGTAATTCCGTTACCGTAATTCCGTTACCTATTTTGTAATTCCGTTACCGTTAATTTTACCACTAATTAAAAACATATTACAAATTTTTTTGCATCACTTTACTTCTTCAGTGTGCCACTAAGAAAAAACAGAACATCTAGTTTTTAACTACATTATTCTTAGAATAAGGAAAACTTTAATATCATTATGGTAACGGAATTACATTAAAAATTCCCATCATTATAATTTATTAATAAATACAATTAGAACATATATATTTTTAATTTTAACAATATTTCTACTAAAAGTAATCTCTTTGGTATTGAGCAGATAACAAACAAGTAAAAATTAAGCATATTTTATTATACATGAGCTTAAACTGTTTGCTCAATATGTATTTATGTAAACTGCACCCTTCTGGATGCCTGTTTAAACTTGTCTGTCTGGTATTACAAAAACCATAAATGTAAAAAAAATACTAATAAATGAAAAGTGTATACTTTTTGCTACAAATCTCCAAAATTTGATAAAAATTCGAGCTATTTTAGTTTTTGCTACCCATGTCCTGTTTCTCAAAGAATTGCCCTTAAACAAATATATTTTGATCAAAAAACTAGATATACTATGATACCATCCATGGGGGTATTCAAGATTTCCATTAAAGAAAGGAAAGCATAGAGGCGCAACAAGATAGCAGTTTTTTGTTACCCTAGTGGAAAATACTTGAAATTCTAGTCCTCCTCTCCTCCTAAAAGAAAACATATGTTATTTTTGGTCAGATAAGTTTAGAAAAAGCAGTTAGGTGGCTTTCGCTTGGAAAATTTTCTTAATTGAAGTTCTAAAATTACAATTTTAAATTATCTTTGACATTTGGGAAGAGTGTTAGAGTCGGAGGTTCTCTTCTAAGGAGAGGCAGTTGTTCCTCCCTTCCCCCTTCTCGCTATGCCCATGATGCCATAAGTCAAAACATCTTTCAATATTTTCAAATTCATTTGTATATTTATTTTCAATGCACATTGAAGGATTTTAAATATATTTGATTAATGGTTAGTATCAAGTTGTATTAGATCATGAGAAAGTCATGACTGCATATTTGTTTTTATGCTCTCCTACATATTGATTTACAACAGTCTGGTGCCCATCCTGCAACCCTTGGGCCATATGTGGCTTCGAAGCTGATCCATGTGGCCGGTTGTTATGTTTAATGTGACAAATCAAAAAATCCGTTCTGAAAACTTTTACACAATAGATTATCTTTATTCAGTTGTTATTTGGAACCAAATACAGTCAAACTTGGATAATTCAAAATGCAAGGGGACACTGCAAAACTTTGTATTATCCATAAAAATCAATTTTTATGCTGTAAAATAATCAATTGTAACAAACATTGCAAAAATGAAATATGTTTATTAATTTTGAATTTAAAAACTACAGCTTTTTGAAATATTGAGATATTTTAGATTTCTTTAAAGAGCTTACTTGATTTGTTTTAACAAAATCTTCATAAACATCTACTGCTCAAAACGCAACTTCAGTCACGTTAAATTGTCCTTCGAGATAACGACGATATCCCGCTAGGTAAAAAATTGCAGTTTTTATATACCTAGAAATACGGCGGGGGTCATTTTGACCCCCTCTAAAAAAATCGGCATAGTCTCCTACATAATGTCATGTATTTTTAAAAATGAAGTAAAACTAATTTATAATTTACTATTTTTTTAGGATAGAGAAGTTTTAAATCTATATAATGAAATATTAAATAAATATTTTTTAAAGTGAGGCAATATCAAGCAATGTTTCAGTTTCATTAAGAACATTTTAGAAATCTACAATAAATTAAGTGAATAATTTATCAAATATTGCAGAAAACAGTTTTGAACCCAAATATTTGAGTAGATGAATGTTTTTTTTTACTAAAAGCGAAAAATACAAATAATTGTAATTCAAGGTTATTCGTCTGTGTAGCATTTTTTGCACGAGCTAATCTTTTTAATTTTCTATGCACAAACCCCCCCGTGTCCGTTTACCTTGTCGTGGTGGGGGGGCTTGCGGTGTGGTGAGTTCGGGGCGAGCTCTTGGGAGGAGTAGTGAACCCCCAGTTGCTCAAACAGAATATCGGCGGGAGGGGATTTTTCTCCCTTCCTTCCCTCATCACACTTACCAAATGCGGACGAAAACCCCTAAGCCAAGGTGTGTCAACCGTGCCTATGGCTGCGTGGTACCGGGGGTAGTCGGTGCCTCAAACGGGAGGCTTCAGGGATAGCAGGCGAACCCTGTCGTACGCAGCCTTACCTCTGTGTAGGGGGGCTACACAGGGGCTAGACCCCACTTTTCCCCCTAGTTCTCTGGTTTTTTTATGGATATAAACACAAAGAACACTTCTCCCCCTTGTGGGGAGCGTCAGACTGAATCGAATAGCACCGCAAAATTTTTTATTATCAAACGTTCTGATCCTAATTTAAATTTAACAAAAGTATCTCCTTTTCTCATCAACAAAGCCCTCGTTAATCAAATAGGGGAATTTCAATCAGTTAAAAAATTGCGTAATGGTGAACTCCTTGTCGAAATAAAACATCAAAGACAAACCACATCCATTATGTCTGTCAAACAAATAGGATCCTATCTTGTAACTGTTACCGAACATAAAACCCTTAATTTTTCCCGAGGAATAATATCAGAACCTGACCTTCTCTTTACACCCGAGGAGGAAATATTGGAGGAAATGAAGGACCAAAACGTAAGTGCAGTAAAAAGGATTACAATAAAACGCAATGGCGAAATGATCAATACTAAACATATCATTCTAACATTTATAACACCCGTCCTCCCTCCACGTGTTAAAGCTGGCTATCTCTCTTGCCCAGTTCGCCCCTATATTCCAAATCCGCTCCGGTGTTTCAAATGCCAGCGGTTTGGACATTCGAAAATTGCGTGCCGTGGTACTGACACCTGTGCCAGGTGTGCAGAGCCCGGTCACGATAGTAATACATGTTCTAAGACCTATAAATGCGTAAACTGCAAGGGGGAACATCCTTCATACTCCAGATCATGCCTAAAATGGATCTCAGAAAAAGAAATTCAGGTGATTAAAACAACACAAAAAATATCCTATCCAGACGCAAGAAAACTTGTTGAATCTCGCACACCTACACCAGGCCTTTCATATGCAGCAGCCATCAAAAAGGTATTTAAATCTGCAAGCACACAAACAGATGCAGAAACTGAAACCTCAACTAATCCCAAAACCGTAAACACAACCAAATCAAATAAACAAACTAATAGTCCAAAATCTTCCTTTAAGAAAACTAACCAAAATCAACAACAAAAACAAAAAACAAATACTGTATCTGTTACCGTTAATGAAAACATTCCAATCGCACAAAATTCGAAAAAACTAATTGAAAAAAAGAAAATTATGCAAACGCGTGCTAAAATTGGGGTGGCCACTAAACAGAGGCCCCCAAAATATTATAATTTTAAAAAGGAGGACTTTTTGCTTTCCAGCAAAAAAGTCAAATTGACTAAATCCCAACTACTTCCTCCTCAAGAGGAAGACGAGGATGTTGAATTTGAAGATCTTCCGCCATCCGACGATGAAGGGTGGACGGACCATCCTCCTTCATGAGCCGCTCCCTCTTCTTCCGGCCGTTCCTCCTTCCTTTTTTCTCCATGGCCCTGAGCATTCTTTCTTGGAATTGTCAGAGTTACTCGCATAATGTCACGGACATCAAAGATCTTGTCGAATATCACCAACCGGCCATATTCTGTCTGCAAGAAACATTCCTATCGCCCACTGATAAACCGAGGTTGAAAGGTTTCGACATATACCGCAAGGACTGCTTGTCAGGTGACCGTCGTTGTGGAGGAGTGGCTTTGCTAATCGCTAATGATTATGCGTCTAGCCAGCTCAATATCAACACATCCCTGCAAGCAGTAGCTGCGCGCGCTCACCTTCACTCGCTGTTTACAATTTGTACTGTCTATATTCCACCTTCTTACGACTTGAGAGGCGTGGAATTGCAAACACTTGTAGATCAACTTCCTCCCCCATACATCATCTTGGGGGATTTCAATGGCCATAATCCTCTCTGGGGGAGTCCCGACTCCAACAGTAGAGGTTTAACAATAGAGAATTTTATCGAGGACAATGATCTTTGCATTCTTAACAACGGCGAAAACACTTATTTTCATCTTCCTACCCAGACTTACCACGCCATCGATCTCGTTATATGTTCACCTTCTTTTCTGCCACTTTGGGATTTCCAGGTGGAGGGTGGTCTCTACACCAGTGGCCATTTTCCGATCAAGATAACCTCTACTGCACGCTGCGGCCATCAGCAGCATCAGCAAGCCCGACTTCGCCTTGATCGAGCTGATTGGGCAGCATTTACCCAGTTGGCAGAAATTAAATCTGAAGACGTGATTGATATTGATATCGATGTAGCCGTAAGCCGAGTAACCGACATAATATTGACGGCAGCGAACGTTGCAATTCCAAGAACCACTAAAGGTAGGATCAAATTCCCTAAGCCTTGGTGGAACTTCGATTGTCAGGAGGCTCATAAGGCACAAAGAAAAGCATGGAGCACTTTTCGTCGGTATCCGACCACACAAAATCTTGTTTCACTTAAACGAGCTCGTGCTGAAGCTCGGAGGATTCGACGAAAAAGCCAGCGGAACTCGTGGCAGGCTTATGTCAGCACAATCACGACGTCCACCCCATCTAAGACAGTGTGGGGTAAAATCAAAAAAATTTCTGGCAACTACAATACGTCTTGTGCTCCCATTCTGGAGAAAAATGGTCAACTTTTGTCGGATCACAAAGAGGTGGCTAACTGCCTGGCGACTCATTTAGCAGAAGTCTCCAGTGCAAATAACTACTGCAAAAAATTTTTAACTATCAAATCACGCAAAGAACAAAGAGTTCTAGATTTTAATTCAAACATTTTTCATCAATACAACACAAAATTTACATTTCAAGAATTAGATATTGCTTTACAAAAATCAAAAAACACATCACCTGGCCCTGACGAAATACACAATAGTATGTTAAAAAACCTAAGCAGGTCTTCATTAGAAAATATTCTGAGGCTATTTAATAGAATGTATTCTGAGCACAAATTCCCCAAATTCTGGAGCCAAGCAATAGTAATTCCTATTCTTAAACCAAACAAACAATCTGATAAACCCGAGAGTTACAGACCTATAGCTCTCACAAGCTGCCTTTGCAAAGTAATGGAGCGGATGGTAAACGCCAGGCTCATGTACATTTTGGAGTCTTGCCATCTGCTATCTTCATATCAAAGTGGATTCAGGCGCGGCAGATGTACCATAGACAACCTACTGCTTCTCGAAACATCAATAAGAGAAGCATTTCTCAAACGAAAACATCTTGTGAGCGTATTTTTTGACATTGAAAAAGCATATGACCGTACCTGGAGATATGGCATTCTCAAAACCCTGCACGAGTATGGGTTACGAGGTAATCTACCCATCTTTCTCTCTAATTTTCTTAGAGATCGAACTTTTCGCGTACGTGTCAAGTCTGTTTTGTCAGATACCTTCACTCAAGAAGAAGGAGTTCCCCAGGGAAGTGTACTAAGCGTAACTCTTTTTGTAGTAGCAATCAACAATTTAATCGAACAATTGCCTCCCGCTGTCAAGGGTACCATGTTCGTTGATGACTTTCAAATTTATTTCTCTTCATCGAGCATGAGTATCATTGAAAGACAACTTCAAATAGCTATAAATAAAGTATCACAATGGGCAGAGGAAAATGGCTTCACTTTCTCTGCTCAAAAAACCTTCTGCATCCACTTCTGCCGTAAAAGAGGGCTTCACCCTGATCCAAGTCTTCTCCTTAACAATCAACCAATAGCTGTAAAAGACCAAGGAAAATTCCTTGGTCTCACACTTGATAATAAACTTAAATTTATACCGCATATACAAGAGCTAAAAAAGAAATGTTTACTGAAATTAAATATCCTTAAAGTCTTAGCGAACACTTCTTGGGGTGCTGATACAGAGTCTCTGTTAAGAATATACAGGGCTCTTATACGCTCGAAACTTGATTATGGATGCCAAATTTATGGCTCCGCGGCAAAAACCTACCTGAAAAGTCTGGATCCAATACATAATCAGGCACTGCGCATCTGCACAGGAGCATTCCGAACCTCACCTATCAACAGTCTCCATATTCTTGCTCATGAACATTCTTTAAACAATAGACGCCTCAAACTTTCCTTGAACTTCTACTTCAAAACAAAACCTTACACTGATCACCCTTTACACCTTCATATTTTTAATCCATCTAATGTTGTCTTATTTCTTCATCGTCCTTCTGCAACCCCAACTTTTGGGATCCGAATGCGCCGGGTGCTCTTAGATTTGCAGCTGTCAGATTTAAATACTCTTAATAAAATAGAACTAATTGAACCATGGTGCGAAGTAAATATATCAACCATCAATGACCTGGCTAAATTCCCTAAAGAGACTACCTCTAATGCTGCTTACCAGCAAATATTTTCTGATACAAAATGTAAATATTCTGATTACCATGTCATTTTCACTGACGGATCAAAAGGAAACGAACACGTCGGCTTTTCTACAATAGTGGATGGTCACGTTACGGCAGAAAAATTAAACCCATCTTGCTCTGTATTTACTTCAGAAATAAAAGCCATATCTACATCTCTCCAATCCATAACCCAATCCAATTACAAAAAATGGGTGATATACACTGACTCAAAGAGTTCAGTGGAAGCCATCACTCACTGCAACAATAACAGCCACCCTATTGTCCTTCAGTCATATCATTTATACAAAAATCTTATAAAAAACCAATTTCATGTTCTCTTCTGTTGGGTCCCTGGTCATGTGGGAATTGCAGGCAATGAAGCAGCCGATTCAGCTGCCAGAGCCGCAAGTATCCTGGTTGATGACACTGTCCCTTTTGACGACATTAAAAACGTAATTTCTGAATGTCTTAACACGCATTGGCAGCGGTCCTGGAATCTTGAAACACAAAATAAATTACATTCCATCCAGCCCTCGGCTAAAGGTTTCACATCTGTACAACTTACCAGGAGACAACAAGTATTACTAGCTCGACTTCGCATTGGTCACACAAGGTTCACTCACAAATACCTCTTATGTCGCGAACCAGCTCCAACGTGCATTACATGTAATGTGAATCAGACAGTGTTACATATTTTAAGTAACTGCCCTAATTTTAACCAAACACGTTTTAAATATTTTAATAATTTTAACCCCTCTTTGAAGGAGTTGCTGGGGGACCCACCCCATTGCAATTTGTACTCCTTCCTCCAGGAGATTGGATTCTCCCTTTTAATTTAGTATTTGTGCCGTTAAAATGTGATTTGTCTTTTTCTTGTTATTCAAGGTGTTTTATCCAACATATTATTTCATACGTTATTTAAATGTTTTTAATGTCTACTTGTTTTTTATTACTTTAAACTACCTATGTTTATAGCTCTCACCTGAAAACACGCTTACTCCTATACTTATCTATGTATTTTATCCAAAAAAAACGTTTGGCGCAGTATAGCCCTGAAGGGCTCTTGCGCCATAAAAATTAAACAAACCAACCAACCAATCTATGCACAAAATCAACACACAGATATCTGACAGTGGCACAAAGTTCAGTTTTCTTTTACCCTTACATTCCTTTGTTTGATATATCTTTGTTCTTTTTTTTATTCCTCTGTATCTTCCACCTACATAAATGTACCTACAGCTAGAAAAAGTTTGTTTATACTTGGTATATGTTCATCTCAGAGTTCTTCTTCTGGTAAAAGTAATTAAAAAAATCCTTCCGCTGATACTTTCTTTTGTACATGTCGTGAACAAAATTCAGGCATTTATTACTGCTCAGTCCAAAATATCGTGGAAGATATATAATATACTGGCCAGAGGAGCATGAGGGAATTTCAGGGAGTATTTCCTTCCTATTTGATCTAGAGCGTCTAGTTCCTACAGCATTTTACCAATTTCGTCTTGCCTTAGCTCTCTTTTACGAGACAATATTGTGCTTTTACAAAAACAAAAAGTCACGTAATTAAAACAAACTATTTTATCAAAAATGAATAAAAAAACAAATCATCTAGCAGAACACCCTTTTATTATTTTTTGTTTGTTGCTTAGTTGACAAAAACAAATATAGCTTACACAACAAATATATACTGTGATGAAATGCATTAGCATTTCCTTTTTCTCAAAGGGGTCAAAATGACACTTACCGTAATTCTAGGTATAATCTTCCAAGTGGGGCTCAAAAAATATTTTTTTTATCACACAGCGCAATGATTTAGGAAAAGCTAAGAATGATTAAAAATTTAGTAAAAATATAGAAGAGCAGTTAGCAAGAAAAGTTTGCTTGGTGTCAAAATGACCCCTTCCATAATTCTAGTGTTAAGACTTCGGATAAAATATCTGCATCAGATCTCAATGTTTTCATGGATGTTGACGTAATCATTAAAATCAATGCTATCTTCTCATGCAACTGGGGGAAGAAAATCTTTGTTATCAAAAAAGAGAGAGAGAGTTGCAAGGGATAGCGCTCCTGATGAATCCTCCCTCCCGGAAACAATTTGCTATTGTTTTTTGGTTAGCTTTGGACAATTTATTTGAACACATTTTTGATGCACCCAGGAGGGTGATGGGAAGCTTTTGGGAAGATTCAGTAAGATGGTGTTAAACAAGTAGACTTCTGTAAAAAAATGCTTCAGTTTTTAATTATGCCTTGATCCACTGGTTGTACTACTGAGGTCATATTTGGAGGGAAAAAAACAACCTCGACACTTTCCATAGCATGTGTTGATTTATGAGCCGAGCAGTTATCAATAAACAGGATGATTTTTCTGGTTTTTCCTTAGTACAGTAATTTCCGGAAGAAACGCCGCATCGGCGTAAACGCCGCACTCCCCAAAAAACGCTTTAAAAATTTTTGAAATGCACAGAAGCGCCGCATCACCGTAAACGCCGCATACTAACGAAGCTAAAAACTTAATTATCAATGAACTTACCTTTATAAAAACGATAAACGCCGGTAGTAATTAAGTAAATGCATTGATGGAAAGTGATTTTAACAGTTTTAACACATATTCTGACAAATAAAAACACATAAACAAATTTTGCTATAAATTAAACAAACCACATTTTGACATAAATAAAAAGATATATTTTCAAGCATTACACACATTAAAAACCTTCAAAATCTGATTCTTCCGTATCGGAATTAAACAATTTTAACATGTCCTCATCTATATTGGTAGATGACACTATGTGAGGTTCAGGTTCATCAACCTCATCATCATCCTCAACAAAGTCATTTTCACTAACACAAATGCCTGCTTATCTGAATCCAGACATGATTATTTTTTCTATCACACAATTCCACGAGGTTGACACCCAAGTGGCAACTTCTTCATAGGAGGCACGGCGCATTTTCCCCCCCTTAGTGAAGGAATGTAAACCGTCACTCATCCAAGCCTCCCACTGCCGTCGCATTTCAGCTTTGAAGGCCTTGTTCACCGATAAGTCCAATGGTTGTAGAACTTTGGTCAGGCCGGCAGGAATTATGGCTAACGTGGCCGAGAGTGCTTTGCACTTTGTTTTGACAGTATCCAGCAGGTGGGACCGCATACTGTCCATCACCAGTAGGCCCTTAGGCTGGAAAAAGGCTCCTTTCCGGCGCCGCCAAACACTTTCGAGCCATTCCATCATCACGGCCTCGTTCATCCACCCTTTTTCGTTCGCCGTGATGATGACGTCCTTGGGGAAATTTCCATTTGGTATTGTTTTCCTCTTAAATATTAGAAGAGGGTTTAATTTTGCACCGTCAGCAGCACAAGCCAACACGCAAGTGAATGAGGTCTTCTCGTGACCAGTCGTAGTGATGGACACAGTTTTTACACCAGTCTGGTCGACAGTTCTGTTTGCCGGGCAGTCGAACGTCAAAGGCGTTTCATCCATGTTGATGATTTGCGAAAGCGAGAACTTCCCATTCTCGACTGAATTTTTGACGAAATCCAAGAAGGCAGTTTTTTTTTCCTGCCAGTCACTAGGTAACTGTTGACTAGTCGTCGTTTTACAGCGAATGGAAATTTTGTGACGAGCCATGAAACGATAACACCAGCATGGCCCGCCTTTGAAATCTTTCACGTTCATTAACTGAGCCATTTTCTTGGCTTGCAGGCGAACTTTTATTGTTGATACGGGAAAGCCCTTTTCCCTCTGCTCTTTTATCCATGCGGCAAGTTGCGTTTCTAGTTGGGGCCATTTCACAGTTCCGCTCAGTCTCGCACGTTTCGATTTTTGCATCTTTTCCAAATTTTCCTTCTCCAAGCGCCAGCGACGAACACATCTCTCATCTACGTCGAATTCTCTTCCAGCCGCCCTGTTACCAATTTCAGCAGCTCTACCGATGACTGTCAATTTGAATCCTGCAGTGTAACTGCGATGTCGCTTAGGGGCCATCGTAAATAAATTTAGAGGTGCGACTGACAAAAATTCACTTTTCGCTCAGCGAGCGCTGCAAGAAGCTGCAATACAAGCGAAAGAGTTGAGGAGAGCGAAGAAAGATACAAGCGAGAGATATGCGAGCGAAAGAATGCAACAAATATCACGCCACGTGCTCGCTCCTAGCGCGCTCCCGCCGAAACAGGTATGGATCAATCCATTTCACCAAACGGGTGGGGTGTAGTTCAGTCTATTTCATGGAATGAGTAGGAGGGGAAAAACGAGGAGGAAACCTGAAATCTCCTTTTTCCCAGCTTGCTTGTTTGGATTCGCGGCCGGATTTTTTTTTTTTTCGCTTCTAAATGCCGCAGCGCTAGAAACGCCGCAGCTGAATAAAATTTTACTTTTAAACACGTATGCGCCGCGGCGTTTCTTCCGGAAATTACTGTACGTGTGATTGAGATCTAGCAGCCATTCTTCAAAAAGATGCGCTGTTATCCATGATTTCATATTAGAACGGTATTTTATAGGCTTAGTTTTATTATTCTTAAAACGTCTTGGATTTTTTGATTTTTCAACTAACAGTAATGGTAAACCCTTAAATATATTTAAATTTTATTTGTGCACTGGCTCACAAGGTTGAACTTTGTATGAGGTGTATACCATGGGTAAAGAAAGTTGGGCACCACTAATTTACAAAAAGCTGATTTTTTTGTTCATAGTTTCATTTTGTTTTTGTAAAAAAATGCATATACAAAACTTCTTTTATATTTTTTAGGTTCTTGGGGATGACAGTAAGAGAAAAGAATATGATCAATGGGGCACACAGGCTGAATTTGGTGGTCAGAGACCTTCAGAAGATGAATTTCATTTTCATTCTTCAATTGACCCGGAAGATTTATTTCGCAGAATTTTCGGAGACTTAAAATTTCGGCCCAAAATGTCAGATTTTGATTATGCTGACAGTAATTTTGGACATGGTGCTTCTGAACAAGTAAGTATTTATATTTGCTTCTGGCTAAGAATAATCAAAAAGTCTTTTATTTAGTTTAAAACTCAGAATAATAGGATTGTGAGACATGCATAATTTTGTATAGTATCACTTTTTAAAACTAAAGACATTTTTTGTATGTATTTACTTTATCCATGATAGATGGAGTAAACTGCATGAGCAAAAAAAAAAAAAAAAAAAAGGAAGATTATTTTTATTTGCTTTTGTAAGAAATTCACTTTTTTACTAAGTAATGATGTAAACAAAAATTGCCCATAAAATGCATGAAACAAAATTTTCTTAGTTTTTTTTTCTTTTTCAGCCTTTTCAGTTTCACATTTACACTTTTTCTGTATTCAACCACTCACACATTTTCTATGTGTTGAAATGCATAATCTTTACTTAAAAGCCTGTTCATTGTTTAATAAAAGAATATTATATATATTTTCAGCATCATTAATTCAAAGAAAATAAATATTATATGCATTTTCTTTTGTTATCACTGATATAATCATCTTCTGTCATCAATGAAAAGAATAAATGTTTCATTATTAAGAAGATGGTTTACAGATATAAGTTGGTGTTTTTTGTTGCAAAAAAAACTCCATGTTTATTTAAAGTCTCCTGATTTTGCACTTAAAGAGATACTAGCTACTTAACTTTATATGCTTAAGGCTAATAGCTTTAAGCAATTGTTAAAGATTTTCAGAGAAATTCCATTTTAAATATTAAAAAAATTTCTATCTCATTCATTTTCCCCCTCTCACACTTGCATTTCTCTCATTTTTATCTTAACAATTGTGCTGTTTAATGATTATTAGAATAACTACTTGTTTTTTTTTGGACTTAAAATAAAAATGTATTCATAAAGTACTTGCCACAGTTTTACTACTAACTTCACTTGAACTCAAAAACGAATACTTTATATTCTTTTAAAAACGTTGTGTAATATTAACAGATTTTTAAGTGAGTATTTAAAAAAATTTCAGACAAAAATTTAACTTGCTATATTATGCGGATGATAACTTGTTTTCTGTAAAGTAACTTTTTAAGTATCAAGTTCGCTAATGCATACTGAAGTTGTTAGTTCTATTAGTGTATCATAGTTATTTTTTAAAACTTATTTACAGATTATTTTAGATCTAGAATTCCATGAAGCTGCACAAGGTGCTGAAAAACATACCCGAGTGAATGTTGTTGATACATGTCCTCAGTGCAAAGGCACCTGTTGTCTTCCAGGAACAAAACTAGTGCGTTGTGATCATTGTAATGCAACTGGAATGGTAAGTCATCTTTAACATAAATATTTTATGTAGCAAAAATAAATGTTTTAGCTACCTTTTATAACGTAACTTTTTAACCTTAGTGCACATATTGTTGTTCTTATATTCTTTTTATTGTTGACTAAAAACTTATTTAAGTATAGTTGGTTATCTGTTCAATGTCTTTCTCTATTTAAAGACACTTTTCATGGTCTCTGATGCTCCACTGCAGTTTTGAAAGTATTCTATTTAATGGACCATCCTACTTAAGAACGGTTTTTTGTGGTCTCTTGAGTCCTTCACCCGTTCGGGACGGCAGTACGCAGAAGATAGCGCTCCCTCAGGACGGCAGCTGTTACACACTGACTGTGCGCACAGGCCGGGGCAATTTCTCCCACTAAGCCTACTACGCAATTTCGGAAAGTACGCGTACATAATAATGGATAAAATGTATACTTTAAGCAGAAATGAAACCATTTTTAAATATGTGATAAAATATATCAAAATTTTAATCATAACAAAAAATTGGATGAAAATAATTGATATTTAACAATAAAAATGCAAAATATATTGTTTTTACAATAACTAAAAGTACCAAAATTAAACAACTTATTTTCTACAAGACAGGAAAAATATTTGCGCTTAATATTATGAAATACTTGAAGAATATTATAACAATTAATATTTTAAAGCAGCATGAAAAATTTCGAAGCATAGATAAATGCGCATTGAGCATTTGACACTCATACATAGTGTTAAGTCTTTTATTTTGCTTTGAGCAAATTACACATCTGCATCTAAGTTCTTTGCCTTCTTTTTCAGCGTATGATTTTCAAAAGTAACTACTGTATAAAGAACTCCAACAAAAATAATTTATACAGTCAAACCTTGATATCTCGAAACCCTTGATGTCTCGAAACAAAAATTTTCCCCAGCATTTTCCATGAAAACCCCTATGTATTTTCCATAGTTATCTCGAAAATTATTTCTCAAAACCCTTGATATGTCAATTTTTGCACAGAAGCAAGTTTCAATTGTCGTTTTGCTTTGGCAATTTTTGTAGCAAAACCAGTTCAGAGACAATTCCTTAACGTTTTTCATCCCTTTTCTTGGAAATTTTGTGAATAGGGGCTTCAGGCAAGATAATAGGGGAGTGTTGGTATGAAGGGGGTGCTGTGTTTTCCCCAGAGTTTAGAGTCTGTGTGCATTTCTCTCGAACATGTTGTCCACTTTGAGGAAAGGGGTTCGATTTTTCGTCCGTCAGTTTTCAAGCGAAAACGGAAAATGCGTTCTTCATTTTCATCATTCAGCTTTTTTAACTCCTACAAAATGGCTACTGAGAACTTTTTGAATGGGAGGTTACTGGTTAAAGATAAAATTAGAATTTTTAAATTTTTAGGTGAAAAAACAAAGTTGAAATTGTTGTTCATTTCAAAATCTCATTCAGTGCACTTTTGACAATTAGAAGATTTCAAATCTAGTGAAATATTGAGGACTACTTTATTGATCGTAATTCGAAGTGGTCCCATAGTACATATATAAATGCATATAGCCTACGTGTGTGTAAATGTGAGAGTTACTAGTGTAATTTTTTTAAAACCTTGATAACTCAAAAACTCGATATCACGAAAAATTTTCCCGTTCCCAGAGATTTGAGATATTGAGGTTGTACTGTACTTGTATCAATGTGACCCGAAAGATCCATAGATGGATCAGTCATAAATTAAGATATCTCGTCCTTGGAAAGATAACGCGTTCACCATGGCTACCAAATAAGCATAAAAGTAAAATCTCTTGCTAGAATATCTCCCCTCCAATCCATTATAAATGGAACCGAAACTAGAAAGAGCCACTTCAAAATGAGTATACGTTTCCCTTCTCACTTGAGAACAAATGTTTATATTTTCTTTCACGAAATCCAATCAATCACAGACACTTGACAGACCCCATTCTGACGTCATACAGAGAAATACTAATGCAGGAGAGCCATCATTTGAACGGAACATGGATAAGTAACACCATCTAATAGTAAACATTTCGTTCCAAATCCAAAACGCAGAATAGCGTCGTTAGGCCCGCTGCGAACTACTTATCGTAACGCAAAGATGCGTTTTTCGTCTCTGAAGAACCACCTAGCACTGACGCAAAGTCAGCGCTAGGTGACTTCATGTGACTTCGGGACGACGTCTTTCGTCCCGAATAGATTGATTAGAGAATCAACTGTATTAGTACACTACTTGACTGAGATAAACTGTAGTGTGTTCGGGGGCACCCTGAATTTAAATTTATGGGTGGTCAGAAATTCTCAATTTGCTGAAGGGAACTTCAAATTTCACCAAATGATGATAAATTTGCAAATGAAACTCCAAATTTTGAGTAATGGAATTCCAAATTTCTCCCAAATGATAATTTTGCCGAATAGAACTCCAAATTTTGGCCGAATGAGAATTTCGCTGAATTGTTAGTCAAAATTTGTTGTATAAAGATTAGAAGAGGACCTTTGCACTAGTTGTATAAATTGACACTATTGCATTTTCTAAATTGTGCTGAACCTGTAAATGATGACTTTTAAGTTTACAGAAGGGAAAAAAAATGAAATTAGAGAAAAATACCTATTTCTTTTATTTTAAACATTAGTTCCAATTTTAGAAATATGCAAAGAGGAAAAAGAAAGTGAATTATCTCATATAAACAAATAAGTTTCTTTTCACAACTGTAAGTTCTTCTTTTTTTTTTTTTGCTTTTCATTTTATATATTTTCACACACACATGCAGTATGACAATATGCTGTACTGTGTTTAGTAAGCAAAAAGTGTTGGATAATATCTACATGAATGTGTAGCTTCTTCAAAGCATAGACCCCAAAGAGTTCCTATTTTCCCTACTTTTTGGAACTCACTCCTTTGTTTCCTACTTTTTCCTTTTTTTCCCCTACTTTTTCTTTTTTTAGCATAGCACTTCTAATTGTGAATTGTTTCTTATTTTGACTATGCCTCACCGAGAATTTTCTGCATGTTTCATTTTCGAAAAGAAAGAGAAACGAGTAAATTGTGAGCATTTCATTGACTGAATATAGTAATTGTTGGCAAAATTATGAAATTTTAGTGCTTGAAAACAATTCCAAAAGTTTAAGACAGTTGTAGTAACTCATTTCATTGTTATTACAAACATTGAAAATTATCCCGTTATCTAACCAGTGGGTGAATTGTTACCCAAAGTAAAAACTCCAACAGAATCGTAATAGTGACTTTTTGCTGAGTGCATGTTAACAACTATTTTAAAAAGTTTCACAGTTAAAATATAAACAGTGTTGTGTTGTTTCACAGTGATAATTTATGCATGTGATTCGATAAACGTCACATCATGGTGGGATTGGAAAATGTATTTAAGCGAGTGCACCCAATTAATCAATCTCTCACTCTTAACAATTTAGTTTGATGTCACCGTAACTAAAGTTAGGTGTGTTGCTTGGAGCGGTGTACTCCAGTTTGGCAGTTCTACGTTGTGGAGTGGACTTCATTTTTAGAAAAATGTAGGAAATAAGTTCATTGTGCCCAGCTAAATGGAGCGGGGAGGTTCCATCGGTCACCTTGAGATATTTTGGTGGTGAAGGAAATAAAAGAGTGAAAGATTGGAGTTTCTTTCACGGAAGCTGATGTTGTAGTATGTAGGCTTCACAATAAAGGAAATAAAAGAGTGAAAGATTGGAGTTTGTTTCACGGAAGTTGATGTTGTTTTATATAGGTGTCACAAGACTGTCAAAGTTTCACGCTAGATTGTATTAAAAGGTGTCCTGGAGTCTGGTTGGACTGGATGTCCGAGTGTAATTTGTTCTTCACTTTATGTGGCGATTGTTGGTATCCGAGAGGTCAAGTCTATGGGAGGTTCAGCATGGCGGCTGGCCACAAGCTGCATTCAACTTTCACGTTGGATAATATAGATGGATCCACCCTTCAAGTTTTGATATGCCAAGTATTAAGGAAGGAATATCCTGAGTGGTATAAACTTTCATTTTAAGTTTTACCAGGACTATTCTAATTTTAGGCATTGGACTTAAGGAGGACTAGTGTTTGAAAAGTCAGAAAATTTTGGAACTGAACTATACTGTATTTTGAAAAGTGTTCCTAAAATGTTTCTTGTGTGTGTGGGGGGGAGGTATTTTTCTGTCAAAATGTTTGTGGGTTTAAAGGTAGCTTATTTACCATTGTTGATATTTCAAGTTTTAAGATATATTTATTGTTATTGAATAAAATTGTTTTTGACTTAACTATGTGTTTTTAGTTCCATTTTCCCCCCAAGCAGATCATTCCACAAATTTTCGGTTATGCTTGCAACGACTTGTTTTAGTTCCTCAAACTTCGGGTATTTCATCCACAGTAGCATGCGAGTGCAACAGTAATTTCTGGAAGAAACGCAGTGCCGTTTGTGTGTTTAAAAGTTAAACTTTCAGAAGTGTGACTTTTTTGCCGATGTAGCATTTATGGTCCACTTTTCTCTTTATGGCCTCAATTTTTGTCCTACTGTTTTAACAAAACAATTATGAAATACATACTAACACACTCTGATACAATTATATATTATCTACTCATTAATTAGAATGAAGTTTTAATTGCAGTAAACGGCTGACTGTTCGAAAAATGGGGGAAAAGCCATTACAGTAAAATGGAGCTTGTATTAAACAAAAAGACAATGTAACCCCTTAAAAGAAACATAAGGAAGCAAAAAATAAAAACCTGTACATTTATTATTGATGTCAGTACAGAATAAAAGCGACAGATACAAAAATTTGCAAAAACTAATCACTTTAAAAAATTGTGGAAGCTAACTTTTTTCGTATATAAATATGCTTAGTGTTCTTTCTAGATCGTAAACATGTTTGCAAAAAAAGAAAATTAATTTTTATAAAGAGTGTATTTTCAAAAAAAAAAAAAAAGAATGGGACTAAACGTTCTTGATATTTAGAGAAAAATCCAAAATCGATTTAATGCTAGATTCCATCACTTTAACACTTTAAAAATGTTGTTAGTTTTTGGGACAGTTTTAAATTGTTAGAAGATGCTTTTTGCATCCTAGTGACTTCCACCGCCTTGATTTTGATTTATACTTGATTGAATAGTTTTTTCATTTTTTGGATAATTTTGTGTTGTTAAAAACTGTTTTTTATTTTTGTAACTAGTGTTTAGTTGTAAATTCTAAGCTTTTCTGTTTTCACACAGACATGTAATATGTTTCTGGTTATTTATTTTTTTGGGGGGGGGGGGAGAAATGCCAATTTTCTTTATTTTTCAATTTAATCTATTTCGTCTCTTTTTAAAAACACTTGTTCACCTTTTTTTAAGTTTTAGATCGTTAAAAGTGCACTCCCCGCCCGTGCTTTAAGTTTTTACCTTGACAAAATTTACTTAAATTTTACAAGTCTTATAATTTTAAATTATTTTTATAGTTATTTGTCTTTTCATTAGTAAGTAAATACCAAATTGCTTTACCCTCATCCTAAATTGTTCCCTTTCCTTCAGAAGATGGTTTTATTCCCTATTTTCATGTTTTTTTCTTTTGTTGTTTCCGTCTCTTCTCAGTTCTGTTAGAAATTTGTGTTGCTCTAAATTGTTTTTCTGTTTACTCTTTTGGCTTGTTATTCAAAATTTGAAACGTAATGTTTATTTAGACAAAATTTTCCAAATTCTAGAAGTTTTAAGTCTTTTACTCCTTTAACAATTTCTCTTCTTTGGCACCTTTTTCGAATTTAAACAATCATTTGGTGCAATATAGCCTATTAAGGCTCTTATGCCAAAAAAAAAAAAAAAAAAAAATCAAACCAAACCAACCAAATACTTTCTCCATTTATGTATTTATATTTATATTACAAGGGCTGTAAACAAAAAGTATCTGATCTTATTTTTTATTTTGTGTGAAAATCTGACCGACATTAATCAAACATACTTGCATGAGCCAACTTTAAACCTTTTTGGGCATGCTAAATACCAGCTTAACGCTCATGAAAAATTAAATAATATGTGAAAACCAGGTTAAGAAATATTTAAATGTATTTGTATATTTAACTTCAAAGTTGAATATACAAATACGTTCCCATTTCTCTTGACCTGTTTCCTGCATGTTATTAAGGTTATAAAAGATATCTTTTCTCCTGTCAATGAAATTGATTTAAAATCTGGTTGCTTATCCTTGATGTGTGTGTGTGTGTAATCATATCTGTTGTATTTGTATATTATCTTAAATATCATTTACATATTATGTCATTAACTTTATCTTTTCTTCTGGAAATGAAATTAACGTTTAAATTTGGTAAAATTGGTAAAAATCCTCTTGACGTGTGTAATCATATCTTTTCCTATTTTTTCCTGCTTTTTTAAGTTATTTTTTTCCTACTTTTCCTACTATTTTGATTTTTGATTCCTTATTTCCTACTTTTTTTCTCCAAATAACCACTTTAAGGTCTGAAGGCATATGTACTGTCATAAAGGTGATGAATTAATTGCAAAAGACTTGTAGTTATGTGTTTATTTCTGTAGATGCTTTAATTGGCAAACACTAGTACTTGGCATAATCATTTATGTTAAATATAAAATAGTTAAGAATTTTAAAATTAATTTTTTAGGAAACTGTTTCTACAGGCCCTTTTATATTGAAAACAACATGTCGTAAATGTAATGGTTCTGGGATGTACAATAGGTTTCCGTGTGTTAAATGTGCAGGGACAGGATCTGCCGTTCAACAGAAATTATTAAGAATCAATGTTCCACCAGGTAAGCTAACAGTACTGGTAATTACGAGTGTCGATTTAGAAATGAGGTTCCCATCAATTTTATAAATAGATTTTTTTTTTATTCTCATAGAAATTTACATAATTGGAAAAATAAAAGTTTCCTCTATTTTTCTACATTGTCGCCATCTTTTTCTACAAATTTTTGTAGACTGTGCTCCAATTTCTGTATCCCAATATCATAGAACTCCGCCGCCAAACTGTTGAGGAAACAATTCACCTCTTTTTTGACTTCATTGTCACTACGGATGCACTTGCTGTTCAAGTGTTCCTTTAACTTGGGGAACAAGTGCAGAGTTCTGTGATATTGTTATACAGAAATTGGAGCACCGTCTACAAAAATGTGTAGAAAAAGATGGCGATTATTATGAAAAATAGAAGAAAGTGTCATCTTTCTAACGATGTAAATTTCTATGAGAATAAAAAATTTCATCCGTTTTTAAAATTGATGGGAACCTTATTTCTGGATCGACTCTTGTACATTAAATCCTGTTTTATTTCCTCCAATGACTCAGTTCTTGGTTCTTTTATTACTATGACAAAACATTTTGCCATCTCAAAATACTGTCTGTTAAGTATTGTGACACTCTACAAAATTATTTTACTTATTAGGTTTAATATTGTTTCTGAAATGTTTAATTACTTTGGTTATATAATGCTTTTGGGTGTATTGTCTTTGATTGAAAAGTAAAACGGAGTACAAGATTATCGTCTTGTATGGATGTAAATAAAATTATATGTGTTTAATGTATGTTTACAGGTGTGGAAGATGGACAGACCGTGAGAGTCAAGACTGGTACTCAGGAAGTATTTATTACATTTAGAGTAAGTAAAATATTTTATTTGCTCACATTTTTCTCAGAGTTGGATTTTGGACAGGTAGTTTAACCGCCCAAAAGTGTTTAAAATTGTCTCAAACTGTCCAAAAGTATGTTAAAGCTAAAGGGGTTAATCTAGTCAATTTGTATTTACTGGGGTATTTGTAATGTGTAAACATAAATATTAATTTTTAATTAAATAGAACAACTATCAAGCAGAGAAATTTGATTTATTCTCAAATTTTCAAGATTTCCTTCCCTTTTCCCTAGTAATGTGACAGCAGTAGACTACAATGGTAGCATAAGTGGGTTTTCGCATGCATCAGCTTGGTTTATATAAGGCCAGAAAATCATTTAGTCCATTAGTTTTTTTTGTCTGGCTTATTCTTAAAATTGCAGAATGAGAGGTTGTTGATATGAAAAATTAGTACCAAATGTTACTGTTCTTTCTTTACTTTTTCCCACTCTTTTCAAATATTTACAAAAGCAAGTATCAGGGCTCAAATTCAACAGTGGTCCGCTGGTCCGGGACCACAGGAACATACATTGGATCAGCAGAAAATAAATTTTAGTGGTCTGTGGGATCAGTAAAGTTTAATTCCTTTAAAAATTTGAAAGAATCAAAGTTTTTTTGAATTTGTTGAAAATTTAGGATTTTATTAACAATGTGTAGGTGTTCTTTGCAAGAAAAAATAGGTTACATATTGTTTCTTGTGTTTTGTCTATTGAAAAACTGCTTATTAACTTCATATACCATGTTTCTCTATTTTGTTCGTTTTTTTTTTTTTTAATTTTTATTATTTGAAAACCAAGATGCAATATTGGACCACTAAAAGTTTGTATGAACTAGTGGAATTTTATAGAACCAGTGTTGTTATCTACATTTTTATTCGTAGTATATATGTTGAAATTCAATAACTATAAGTAGCTAATTTAAAACTTTTCAAGAATCTGAAAATGTATAATATTTGGGAAACTATGTAATTGTTTCATATAAATTTGTCAGAAAGAATATTTTAACATTTTGACAAAAAATTTTAATGTTAAAAGAAACAGGTAAATTGACCAAAATTCCACGCGCTTGTGACCAAGGAAAGAGCTATTCTATGCACCTCATTTTTTAAAGGAAATGTAGTGTCACCAATCAATCCTGTTCCTCACTACCCATCATCGAAAAGAAAAAAAGACAACTTTTTAGTAATTTTCTTAAAGCATCAAAAACCAGCATTTTGTCAAAATCTTATTGCTATTGTGGAAGGATTGTAACACATTGTTGTAACAATGGTACCTTTTTCACACTACCCTTCACCGAAAATCAGTAAAAAGTTTTTTTACCCTACCCTATTATGTATCTGTTAAAAGTTTTTTTTTTTTTTGTTGCTAAGAAAGAAAACGAACTTTAGCAGATTATTCACTAGCTACAAAACAATAAACAACACACACATCTTAAGTATTGAGTTTGAATGTCTGTTGCTCTGCCAGAATCTCATGTTTATTTTTCTAGATGAAATTCTTGGGTTGCATTGGATGTAAAATATTATTAAGTTAAGTTTGAAGAGTATTTGAGAAGCCACAAAATATAAAACAAAATTACTTGGAAAAAGTTTTAAGTTCTCCATACACATTAGTTTTGCAAATATTTTTTTTTCAATACGAAGATTTTTTTTTATCATGTTTAATAAAAATTTTTAAAAAAAAAAAAGAACTGTTGCAATTGTTCAATTTTTGAAAATACGGTAGAATACTTTTATAATACCGACCTATATAACGTAATTCTATTTAAACCACACAACTGTTCGGAAGTAGACAATAGGTTTTGAAGTTCAAAAAATTCCTCTGTTTTTCTTTGCAAACATAAAAATTGTTATGCAAATTAAGTTCTGAAACAGTTTTTCATCTTTCCATCTTAATTCAAAGCTTTTAAATGAAAACTAGTACTCACAGTAAACAAAAATACTATGGCTCTTAAAAATGCAGCTGTTATGCAAACTAGGAAGCTAGCAGAAGTGCAGGATAATTCACTTTCTTTTGATTGTGAAACATATTCATTTGTGAATGACTAATTGTAATATTAGAGCTTTAATACTCGTTGCAGATAAAACTTATTCTGAAGTACTGATATATAGATATATTCTGAATATCAGTTTCAAAATTTGTGAAATGACCTATACAACGCAAAAACCTGTATAATGCAAAAACTCTGTTCCCAAGGTATGCGTTATAATGGTCCTCTACTGTATTTTCTTTTACTATTGTTCATGCATTTGCTATTCAATTAAATTATCTTTTTTCTACAATGTTAAGTTAAATTGTATATCAAGCATATCAAATTAAATAGACCTAATTTTTCAGAAGTGTAAAAAATTAGTTATAGTGTTAGTTAGCCATAAGACGTAGCAGACACACAAGAAAGAGACAATTAAACAGTTCAAAGCAAATTAACCAACAGCACAGAAAATTTTTAAAAACAATAAGAAAGTGAATGTGTATGATTTTTTATGAAAACTTTTACGAGCACTTAGTCGACGAGAAAATATCCGTAATTATTTTCCTGACAGAATATGTAAACTTTGTATTTATTGTATACTTGGTTCTGAACTGCATGCTCTGTGGTTTGTAGGTTCAAGAAAGTAAATACTTTCGGCGTGAAGGCTTTGATATTCATACTGATGCATCTATAAGTCTTTCTCAAGCTGTTTTTGGAGGAGAAATTAAGATTCAAGGTCTGCAAGGAGAATTATCATTAAAGGTATAATTATATATTTCAGATCTGATTGTGAAATTAAATAATTACAATAAGTGAAATATTATGCTCATGTAAAATGTTAATTTTTGTGCTGTAAGGAGGAGATAAAATACATTATGGTATGATACCCCAAGTTTTGAATCTTGAAGTCTGAAAACCTAACCCTTTTGAAGTCATATAGCCGTAATATCTCTTACTCTAACATATACAAATTCATGCCAATTTTTGTTTTCTTTTAAAATTATTTTTTATAGAATGTTTCAAAAAAGTTTTCTTTCAAAAAATTTCAGATTCCTGCCGGCACTCCTTCACATCAAACATTTCGATTTGCTGGAAAAGGAATAAAAAAATCAAGTGGATTTGGCAGTGGGGATCATCACATTCATATAAAAATTGATATACCAAAGTAACTTTTTCTGTTTTACTTATTTTGTTCATGAGATAATTTAACACCTTATATTATTATTATTATTTTGTGTTTACTATTACTAATTTGTATCATTATTCCAATAATTTCATGTTAGTTTTTGCTGACAACTTTCATGTATTTTTGTAAAGTGTAAAAACTCATTAAATTGAGAGTACACTTTGCTGTTTGGAAGGGTTTTTTTTGTCTAGGAAATTCTTAGTAGTAATCTTAATTCTCTGAAAAATTATTATGATTTATAAAATAAAAAAGTTTTAATGCTCCATGTTTTAAAAATGAACTAAAAAGTATAAAATAATTTCTCCAAGCTTCATGTAAATTTCAAACCCCATGAAAATTCAGAGTTTTTTACAGATTGTCTGGAAAATTTGTGATTGTGAGTTTTTAATAGCTATCAAAGTACTTGTAAACTTTAAAAGGAAAATCATGGTTTTCATGTACTGCATTACTATAATTGTAAAGGATAGCTATTAATGAAAAAACTTCCGTCAATTTATACTCTTTGTCAAGCGAGTTGGATTTTAAATGCGCTAATTGTCTGTTGCATAAACCCCAATTTTTTTCCTTTTTAAAGTTTCAAATATTTTTATACCTATTAAAAATTTACAATCATAAATTTTCCAGATATTCCATAAGAGACTCTAAACCTATATTGGGTCTTAAATCTAAATGAAGCTTAGAGAAATTATTCTATACTTTTTAGTTCATTTTTAAACAGAGTATATTAAAACTTTTTTTATTTAATTAGTTATTTCCTTTTTTGTTTGTATTTATTTTATTATATTAAAAATTATTGTTGGCAAATAATTATTAAAATTTCTTTTACAGCCTATTTTTGTTGTAGCTCTAAGTGGCACTAAACTAAAACAGCAGGATAATTTTGAACCAGTCCCATAATCAATTTTAAATTGATTTAACAATTGTTTCTTAATTTTGGATAACTATAGAAATTTACAAGAATGGGGCAGTTTAAAATAAAGTAAAACTGGCTTAAAGCTACCGTGTATTACTGTATTGTCCTTGTTAGCCCACTTATTCGATTTGCTTTTTAGTGCTGTATAGTTCTTGAGTGCTAAGAAATTAGTGTTATTTTACTTTATTTTTAAAATGATCTCGCAGTTTAGAAAATAATTCTCGTATGAAACTCATTAATGTTGGTTTTGATATTGTACTTTAGTAGAAAACTATATAGTGCCAAAGGCAGGTAAAGGACAGTAACCGCAAATGTTTCATCTATCATTCTTTTTAAATTTTTGTCATCTACTGTACATCAGGGTGGATCAATTTCTTTTTTTTCAGAATTTCAAATCGGTTGGGGTGGGAAAAGTTGTCTCCTAGGACTAAACATGTAAAATTTCAAATTTTTCAGATAAAATCTTCATGCTCCACAAGGCAGTCAAAGTTTGCAAATTGAGCCTAAAAATGCGTCTTTTCTTCTTTACGAATACATTTATTTTTAATAACTTTTCAAATAACCAGGGTGAAAAAAGGTTCATTGGGGTGAAATACTATGATGCAAAACTACATCACAGTCCGATAAAATCTTCATGTGCCGCTTGGCGGTCGAAACTTGCATAGTGAACAAGAAAAGAGATTTCTTTTATTACGAAGGCATTAATTTTTGTAACTTTTTAAATCGACCGACCACGAACATGAAAGTTCCCCCAAAATATGTTGTTTAAACTAAAACAAAAATGATCAAAAATACCTAGTATTTTATAAAGGTTTTTTTTTTTTTTTTGGTAGACATGTGCAAAATTTTGAATGTAAGACAAGTCACATTCTCTAATTTACACATAACTGTTAAAACATGTTATATTTAGATTTCAGATTAACGTAAGTACAGGTAAGAGCTCTAAATATATATATATATTTCTTTGCAATATTTCAGTAAAGAACATTTTGTAAATAAAGCACTGTTCAATTTTGAAACATTAAAAAAAAAAAAAAAAAAGAGATCTATAGATTCAAACAGAAAATCTTTGGATAAATTAAACAGAGAACTCTGAATCCATATTGAAAGTATTCATATTTTCTCATGACTGAATCATGGCTAAAATTAAGCTTTGTCGTTGTTCCTCTCCACAGACATCACAAGCTGATTCTGTTACTATTTTAACATATCACTCTGTTGGTCTGTTGCTTAAGTATAGCATGGAAAGTTAGGAATGGAGATATTAAGCCCGCATTCCTGTTCCGCTGCTGCATTTAAAATTTTAGAATCTGCAATGTTTTTTTTAATAGTTGGTTCATATTTTTCAATTTCTTGCCATTTAAAAGGTTTGAGTAGTCATTTGCATTTGCGTGAAAGATTAGGGTCATAATAACAAATTTTCACACAAAGTGTAAGGATTTTGTTAGTTCTTGTGCTTCCATTACTCTTCTTAGAGCCAGTTGCCGTACGTGGTATCTTTCATCTCCAATCATTGGCAGTAAACTATTTTCTTCATACACGAAGAAGCTGACCTTTGTATGACAGAATCAATAATATTTTTCAAATCATCTTTTAAGTATCTCGATCTATTAATAGTACTCCAAAGCTCACTTGTAGCTAGAGACTCATATAACACCTCTGTTTATGTCAAAATGACTATGTGCTGTTTTCTAAAAGTTGAGATTACCAGTCTTAGATTAAAATTAGAGTTTACTTGCCAAATTATTTTTGAGATAAAGAGCCAAATATTCATTATTCTGATATGCTCTCATTCGTAGAAACATCAACACTTGGAATGAAATGATATAAAAAGGCATTACTCTGACACTTTCAAAAGCATAAATATAAGGTTTTTGAATGGTTAGAAATCTATGTGATTAAACTTGCTTGGGAACCTGAAGCCTGCGAGCCGCATATGGATCATTTGAAATGTAATTCGGACTCTTGACTATTTTAATAAAATTTAGATAAAAAAAATCTGCAAGAGTGCCATTTGTCAATATTTTGAGTTATCTTTCATGTTAATTCTTTCTTTATATTTCAAAGTATATATAATTTTCTTTGCAAAAATGACTTTGTTCTCAAATGCTTTTGTTCATTCCCTTTACGTCAAGATTTCTATACCTTCAGCTGTTTCTTCATGCTTGATGTGAATTAATTTGTTCATTTTCTAACCAGTTTACATTTTAAGCAATTTACTTTTTGAATTAGTATTCCAAAAAAAGGAAAAGTGGTGGATAGTAATTTGTATTCCAGCCTTAAGAATACAGACAGGGATAGGAACAGGAATATTAATACTGTATTTAATCTTAGTTTCTGAGGGCTTTGTTCCATTAAAGCTTTTTGTTTTAGTTTAGATGTTGGATGGTTTATTCTCTCTTTTATTTTATTTTTATTGAGTAATTAAGACAATTCATTCATACCACTTTGCTGCATTTTATGACAGAAAATTTTGTAAATGTAATAGCAAACATGAATGTTTTGACTACTATTTTACTTTGTAAAATTTCTAGTTAAAGTACACTATACTCTGATGCTCAAGATGTTTGAATGAATGAGACAATATTAAATATATTAATTAATTAAAAAATAAAATCAATTTATGAAACTCAGAACACAGACTTATTATCATACTGAGAAATTTTCACAAACATTTTTCAGTGAATAAAAATATTTTTTGTCCAAAATTAACAGTAAACAACGATATATTTATCATACTTCTTACCTTCAGACTATTTTTTTTTTATTTTAAATATTGTAAATTGCACATTAAGACAACTTTTTGCAAGCATTTGGTCAAATAGTTTGTGACTTTTGAACAGATTTATCATCGTTGCATAAATAAAATCTCTCTAATGCAGCAGAAGATGGCAATGGAGTATTATATTTCAAAAAAATGTTCTTAATTTCAGGATATCTATGCAAAATATCCAAGTTTTCATTTTCTTCAGCAAAAAAATTGAGCGTCATTAGTTCCGCTTTCTCAACGGAAGCATCGTATGGTGATGGAGTCTCCGTTGTAGAAGTATCAGAGTCGCTTCCAAAGTTAAAGAGAACATTTTCTTTTCTTTCACTTTTTGTCACCGTCACTTTCGGTTGCTGTGTTATTTCTCTCGATATATCAGTTTTAAACCATTTAAAACTTTGCTTTTGTCATTACTTTCTAAACATGTTAACCATTAATTTTTATACCGTGGGAATGAAAGAGCTGCAATTGCTGCATTTTCTGGTTCTGTAGTGTTAAAACACAAAAGTTGCCTAACCTAGTGTCTAAACTTTTTAAATATGCGTCAATTTATTCGTTACAATATGTAAACTTTTTTCCTTTAAGGTTCGGAGCAATTTTCTTTTTTAAGCAAAAATACACAGCAGCACAATTCCATAGTGAAAAGATTTTTCACCTTGCATAATTTCTAACGCTTCTGCTAATGGTGAAGTACATCCTATGTATTCATCCAAATATTCTAATTCAAGCTCCTTGATACACTCTTTTAAGTTCCATTCTCTGTGCAACTCCCAGTTTTTCTCTTTTAGAAAAGGAAATTTGTGTAAGTGCGTCATACAAGCTGTTCTAACATGTTTCTCCTGGCCGGCTCTAGGGATGTTTCAAAACATCTTGCATTATTTCTGCAGATTTGGGTCTCGCTGCGGCTTTTCTTAGAACACTGCATTTTCTTATAACTGCCGAGTGTATGTCTGCCAGCACAGTACTGGTTTTGTTTAAAATTTTATTTGCATCTGCAGTTACGCAAAGACTTAGCGTATGTGCACAGCACCTTAAATGCGCAGGCAACGAGGGATGTTGTGGATCTTCAATATCAACAGATGTATTGTTTGTTTCTGTTAAAGTTGCATCACACAATTCTAATGGCGAAGTTTCCAAAATTTCTTCTTTGTCAGTATTAACCGTTTCTACTCCGAAAATACAAAATGCTTTCACAAAATTTCTACCATTGTCCATAACTGATGCAATGATTTTCTGATTTCTCAAATCATATTAGGAGGAAAAACTATCTCCTACTGAATCTCACAAATGTGTCTCGGTTGAGTCAAACTAGGAAGCATCTTTAAGTAAATCATTAACATTTATTAGTTCGGTAAAAATATAACATAACAAACATTTCTAAAGCTTCTTAAGTAAAAATAGTGTATTCGTGTAGAATCCTAATCCAGCAATGAAAAATATTGCAGCATAACAAAAATAAGAAAAACAGTTATACCACAGGTACTCCTAAAAATTCATCTTGATAAAAAAACGTCCAGTAGTCTTGAGTCATTTTCACCCGGGTAATTTCCAATCCAAATCTTGAGCAATTCACGCAAGGCCGGCCGTCCTAACTTACTCCTTCAGCAGGTGGATTAAGCACGATTCCAGCATCAGCGAAATGATCGAAGCCCATGGAAGCTAGCCCGCTACTGGAGCTAATACAGGAGGAGACATCCTTGTTGTAGCAGCGGGTGAAAGAGAGATCACGATGGACGGATGTCCACTGCTTAAATACCTCCTCACTTACGTTCCACACAATTTGCATGTTCACACTAGATTTTTTGATGAAATTCTCCAAAGAAACTCAAAAAATATTATTGGCAACATTTAATTTTGTTGAAACCGTTACTTTGACGAAAAAAATTCTTTTCACTGTGAGTTTTAACTGAAATAATATCATTTCCCCAGCACCGGAAAGTCAAGAAAAATTAATAAAAATTTCTAATATTTTGACAAGTCCCCCCCCCCCCTCTTGACATTCCGGTGACAAAGGATACAACATACCCAATAAAGCATTCATTTAAGAAAATATGTATAAACACCATGAGAAATAAAAAACTTTTACAAATTTAAACATTATGATATCAAATCATTAAAAGAAATTAACATATTTTTGCAAACATTTTCCAATTCAATTTTACTAAAAGGCTTTGTAAAACAATCTGCGGCATTTAGTTTACTGGTTACATGTTTTAATTCAAAAATATTATCCAAAACTAAGTTCTGTAAAAAGTGATATCTCACTTTTGCTTTGTGCGCAAGTTCTCAATTGGTGAATGAAAAATCAATAGCTGCCCTATTATCACAATGTAATATCCATTTAATTAAATTCAATCCAAAGATTTTGGTTTGGGACATTTCATTCAAAGGTCTATTTAGCCACACAATCTCCTTGGAAGCCTCACATAGAGCAATGTACTCTGCTTCCATTGTGGATAGAACAACACATTTTTCATTAAAGCTACGCCAAATAATGGGTACTTTATCCAAAAAAATAACTAGTCTTCCCATTGATGTTCTGTCATCACGATTAGCTGCATAGTCAGAATCTGAAAAACTATTTAAAGAAATATTATCAGTGTTACTTAAATTTAACTTATAATGACTAGTATATTTCAAATACCCTATCAACCTTAGTACACATTCCCAATGTCTCATGCCTGGGTTCACTTGAAATTGAGACAAAATGCTAACTGCGTAGGATTTGCCAGGTCTTGTTTTTCCAGCTATATAAGCTAAACACTCAAGAGCATTTCTATATGGGATATCATTCATTTCGTCCTCTTCACTTTTATTCTTTGGGCAGTCCTTCTTGGACAAAATGAAAACCTTTGCAATGGGTAGTGTGGACACAGGATAATTATATTCTTTAAATACATCACACACTTTTGATATGTAGCTCTGCTGGTAGATAAACAGGTCTTGACCTTCTTGTATGAACTCTACCTCTGACAATTTTTTCGTTTTTTCCATTTCTTTGATAACATAATGCAACTTTAATTTATTTAAAACATGATTCATATGACTTTGATCCTTTCCAAAAATTATTATGTCATCAACATACGTTAGCAGAGCTGCCAACTTTTGAAAATCTAAATTAGTAAAAATAAGAAATACCAACGTAGAATTGCAGATTACTGCATTCACGTGTTTTGAGGTTACAAGGAACTCCTTTTCAATGCTAAATGAGTGAACTTATGGATGAAGAGATTCGTAGCTCAAAACTTTTGCTCGTAGAAACTACGATTTTTTCGTAGCAGTTGGCAGCTCTGCGTTAGTAAAACAATTTCACTATTAAAGGTATAAACACAGTTACAACTAGTCATTTTTTTAAAATTCAGGCCTTCAAGAACACTATCAATTTCAAAAAACCAATTACGACCTGATTGGTGTAACCCATATAGTGACTTCTCTAGTTTACAGACATAATTTGGATGGTATAGATAAACAAATCCTTCATGCTGGCGCATAAAGATTTTGCTCATTTAAATCAGCATATAAATATGCATTTTTTACATCAACTTGTAAATGTGACCAACAATTATACAAAAATTGCAAAAAATGCTCTAACGAGAGAAAAACTGATAACTGGGCTAAAACCCTGAGAAAAGGATTCAGGATACTCCTGGTGGTTTCCCTGAGCAACAAGTCTGGCCTTATATCTAACCACTTCATTCTTATCATTGGTCTTCAGATCATACACCCATCTATTTCCTAATGCTTTTTTATTTATTTATTTTTTGGGGGAGGGGGGGGTACCAATGACCAGCCCTTTCTTTAGTGGATTATGTTCATTTCATCAGTCATCACTTGTTGCCAGTTCTTCCTCTCAGGAGTCCTCAAACTTTGCTTGTAATTATTTGGAATGACAATTTCTGAAATATTTGCTTCTAAAAAATTGTTTCCTCATCCCCCCCCCTTTCTAAATTCAAATTGACAACTGGACCTGATTCATTATATTTGTGGGAAAATCGAAAACATCTTGATCAAATTCTATATTATGGGAATTGCAGTAATTTTTTACATCATTTTTAGACCTTAATTTGACATTCTTGCCCTCGATCAAATAGTAAATGTCCAAGCGAGTATCATTTTTTCTTTGAACTGCTTCCCTCACCCATGGAATTTCTCTACAAGATGTCAAAGATTTTGTGGGGATAGATTTAGTCTCTTCCTCCTCCTCGATATCCATTTCACTTAAAGGTTTTATATAAAAAAAACTGTCCGTCCCTTCCCGACTAACTTGTTTATTTCTTCCCAAATTTGGGATTTATCAAATCTAACATTGATTGTTTCCTCTACTTCTCGGGTTTCAGGGTTCGAAATCCTTTAGCCCTTGGTGGTAATGGTGTAACCGATCATTATACCTTGATATGCCCTCATGTCTAATTTCTTCAATTTCTGTTTTAGCCGGCCTACATAGGCTATACATCCGAAAATTCTTAGGTGTTTCACTGATGGCTTTCTACCACAATACAACTTGAAAGGAATCTTCTCCCTTCCTGTTACAACAGTCCTATTTCAAACGTAATTGAAACACAATGCCGCTTCGGCCCAAAAACAGTCTGGCAAATTTGATTCCTTCAGGAGGGTCCTTACCCCATTTATTAGGGTTAAGTTGTATCTTTCGGTGATCCCGTTCATTTCTGGACTAATAGTGTTTGTTCTCAGTATGTTAATACCCTGGTTCCTAAGATAATATCCAAAACGAGTATTTTTAAACTCTTTACCGTTATCTGAACGGATTCTTTAATTTTTTTCCAGTAAACCGTTTAGCCCTTTTCTAGAACCTTACAAAATAATCAAACACTTTGTCCTTTGATTTCAAAAAATATACAACAGATTTGCGAGAAAAATCGTCAATTAGACACAAAACATATTTTGAGCCGCACAAAGATGGGGTGTTTAAAGGTCCCATTAAATCTATATAAATTACCCCAATGAAGTACGAAATTGAATTCCCCGAACCAGTTTGAAAGAAACCCTGCGGTTTTTGGCTAGTTTGCAAGGTTCACAACTTGGAGCATTTTTATTCTTTACTAGTGATACCCGCACCGCTTTTCCCGTAATAGAAAAATCAAATGGTCTTTTGGTTCGCCTGTATATTTACAAATAATGTATGGTGAATTTTCTCGCCAGTTGGCTTGTACCCATCTTTCGGTTCCACGTTATGATGATTTCGTATCTCACCAATTGGCTTGTGCCCATGTTACGGTTCCACGTTATGATAATTGCGTAATTTACTCGTCCATCTTATGATATTTTTTTTCTTAAAATTGGAATAGAAAAAGAACCACATCGAATTTTCGAAAAATCGCTTCGACGTGCACACCCCCATACTACATACTAACTTTGTGCCAAATTTCATGAAAATCGGCCGAACGGTTTAGGCGCTATGCGCGTCACAAACATCCTACAGACATACAGACATCCTCCGGACAGAGAGAGACTTTCAGCTTTATTATTAGTAAAGATAATAAGGCCATAAACATGTTTTTCTGTTTTTACTATATCTTCATTATTTTCATGACAAAACCGCCTATGCCAAATTTCCAGATTCAAAAGATTCTATCTCTCCCCATTGACCTGATTAGCATTTTCAAAAATTTTACAATTTGATACTGAAGGCTTGAGTTCATTAAAATTATATGAAAGAGGTTTTACATAAAATAAATTATCCTTTAAAAAAAGCCTTTCTCCCCCCTTTAAACACTGATAATTTATCATTTGAACAAGAAAAATTGAACCCATGTTTGTCTATGCAAGGACCAGACATTAGAGTTCGTCTTAAACCAGGAGCATAAAATACACCGTTCAAGGTTATTTCATTAATTTTTCCATTTTACTTTAACATTAAAAATGACTTTACCAGTTCCCTCTATTTGACTTTGAACTCCGCTTACTGCCACTTCCATTTGAACATCTTTTACTTCATTTAGTTCAAAGAACAACTTTTTGTTCCTACAAAAATGAGCAGTGGCTCCAGTATCTACCGCAAATCCCTCATTTTCTTTGCTTTTACTGGTTTCTAAAACCTCATGATTTGTTTAAACAGTAAAAAAAAAAAAAAAATCCCATTTCTAACATTTTCATGTCCTGAACTAGCTTTATCATTTTCTTTCCTTGAAAAATTTCTACTTTTGTTTTTACTTCTATGCTAACATTGACTTGCCAAACGTCTGGGTTTCTTGCATAGAAAACACGTTTTCTGTTTAAATCCCCCCCCTGAGGATTCTCCGTATCTTGAGGTGGCACTCATCACTACTGATTTGCCCTTGCCATTATCCCCATTATTAAGTACTTAATATGTCCTTCTTCAGCTAACAATTCTGTTAAAACATTTGAAAAGGTAAATTTTTTCTCTTGCCACCGGTATATGTTTTGTACAATTCCCCAAAAATCCTCAGATAAATTTCAAATAAGTTGAAAACTTTGTAACTTTTTGTCCATTACATAATTACTTTCCTTGTAACTGTTTTAAAATTATCCTTAACCTTGATGCAAACATCCCAATACTTTCGTTTTCTAGGACTCGACGTGAAAAAATTCTTCCCATAAACTAGCAACTCTGGCCAAGGATGAAGGTTCAAAATTTTGTTTGAGAATTTCCCAAAGGACCTGGAGATCTTCAATTTCAAATATTGTTTAAGTTCATCATTTATATTTATATAAATTAAGGCAAAAGCCTGGTTGGCTTTCTTTTTGTTTTCCAGCACTTCCCGGTCTAATTTTTTATTTTTTCTTATTTCCCACAGGCCCCTCTCTATAAGAATCATTTTCATATCCCTCGTCCATGTTGACCAGTTTTGGCTATTTAACTTTTTAATGCTTCCATAAACTTTATCCATTTTAAATTTAAACTGAAAATACCGAGGCACAGAGGTAACCACACTCTGCTACCAAATGTTAGGAGGAAAAGCTATTTAAAGTTTTAGTGGACCTCACAAATGTGTCTTGGTTGAGTCAAATTAGGAAGCATATTTAAGTAAATCATTAACATTCATTAGTTCAGTAAAAATACAACATGTTAACAAATATTTCTAAAGCTTCTTAAGTAAAAATAGTGGATTTGTGTAGAATCCTAATTCAGCAATGAAAAATATTGCAGCATAACAAAAATAAGAAAAACAGTTATATCACAGGTGCTCCTAAAAATTCATCTTGATAAAAAAAGGTCCAGTAGTCTTGAATCGCCTTCACTAGGGTACCAGGGTCCAATCCAAATCTTGAGCAGTTCACTCAAGGCCGACCGGCCTAACTTACTCCTTCAGAAAATGGATTAAGCATGATTCCAGCATCAACCAAAATATAATATTTCATTACATTAGTTTCAAAATTTTTTCTTGATCTTATCTTGCTCCTTTTCTTCACTTTCAAGTGTAGCTCTATAATTAATTTTTGTCTTTTTTTAGATAAGTTTTGTATTCATCCACGCATGATGTTCCATGCTTTCTCTTGAGGTGACTCAAGAAATTGAAGGATCATTTATTATATCCTTTGATTTTAGTACTTGGACTGCATTTCATGCATAGTGCAACAGTTTTACTATTCGTAGATTCTTCAGGAAGATATATGAAAAAACTACAGTCAGCGAAGATATATGAAAAGTCAACGATTCATTCAATATATTTATCACACGTAGATCTTCTACATTCGGAGTAACTGTCGAAGTACTAAAGTTCAAAATTTTCCATTCTATACTTTTTTAAACCTTTTTTTTTTAAATTTCCATCTTTTTTCATTTTTGACTGAAGTGACCAGGGGCGGATCTAGGAATTTGTTGGGGGGAGGGGGGGGGGGGCATTTCCATAACCTTTGATGGATATTTATTTATAAACAACATGTAATTTCTAATTTTTTCGTGAATCGGTTGAGTCAAAATTGCAAGCTCATACTTCAGCAACAGCTTTCGGCAATCTGTCACTGTAAAGTTGTAACATTGAAGAGGTCTTGAAAAATAAAAGTCGCGCAATTTGTCCCACTGTCTCTAAAAATCCAATCTCCAATGTTTATGTCATTGTAATAGTCTAATGCATAAACAAATGTGAACAAGTGTTCAGATAAATCAGGTAATTTTATTGACAAGTATATTCAAGGAGGAAAAAAATTACAAATGGTGGTACGAAATACGCTGGGCCAGCTAGTATGTTAACTATAACTATTGCATGTCATATTGTCGCACTACATATGTGAACCGAATCCTTCTATTCTTAGAACTAGCGAACTGATCCATGATATTAGTAACTTCCACATGAATGTCTCAATGCACATGAAGAAGGGCAAGTCCAGTAAGCCTGTCCTCTCCCATTCTTGACCTTAACAGTGTTTTTAAGCATCTCAAAGCTGAAAAACTATGTTCTGCAGTTGCCACTGAAATCGGAAGAGTTGATAACAGTTTTAACAAATTATTCATAATAGCATAATTATTTTTGCCTCAGTTTCCATAAGCTTTTATACTTCTATTTATTTTCTTATACTCTTCATAATTAGCACCCTTTTTAATCAAAAGTATCTCATTGAAAAGTTTGTGTTTTAGCGCTTTTCCATTGTGGTTGAGAAAAGGAGCATACTGTTCACAAAAATGATCAATTTCATCTTTTAACGTCATCAGCTCAGATATTTTATCCAGATTAGCTGGAACTAAAGTAAACAGTTTAGAGGTCCATTATTTCCATCTGGAACTTTGTTACCAAATCCATTATTACATGATATTACATGATCCAAAATATTGGTATATAAATGGACCATTTCCAGTGACCTGAAGGATCAGTTGTATTGGCAGCATAGTTTTGTCGGTTCATTTGCTTTCCAACTATATGAGGGAGACGTTCTTCTACGTCTAGTTGTTGCATTTTTTCTTTTGCACTCTCTTAGATCAGCGGAAAGAACTGATCACAATTGACTCTTTTTCCTTTGAATGCATCTTTGGCCTGCGTTACTTTTTGGTGAGGAAAATATTTTCTAAGAATGACTGTACTACTTAGCACGTTGCATAAACAATAAACAGTTGTAATAAACTCACAATTGGAAATAGAATTAAGTAAACAGAGAGATTTGCTGGAAGTAGAGCTATCTTGCCAACTTTCCGAAATAATTTGCAGAGCTTCTCCTATTTTGGGTAGATTTTTAAATTCCTAAACAGCCTCATGTTGTTCAAACCATCGAGTTTCACTGTAGTTTTTAATTTTCTGACTTAAAATGTTTTGAAGAATGTGATTTGTTTTGCTGACTGGCTGAAAAAAGTAGACTCTTCCTTCATGGTACAGCTTGTACTTTGCTACTCTTTGACAAAGCTAAATTTAGTGTATGGTTTTGGCATACACATAAAGTACTATAAACGGCCTTTTTCTTTATTTTTGCAGCAGCCCCTTGAACGTCTGACACGTTGACACTGCACCCATCGCTTCCAATTCCAACACAATTTTCAGTGTTTAGTTCAAGGTCTTGTATAAATTTTAGAACCGTTTGTCCAAGGATCTCGCCAGAAATGATTGGTTCACAAAATATAGAGTTTGTAGGATTATAGTTCTTTTCATGCAGATCAAGGAATCCCATGAAATCTTCTTACAGTTGCACCAGAAGCAGCTTCGTGTACGTAATGGAGTGAAATACTTAACTGGGAGGTGTGAGAAATATCATCAGTCTCATCAAAGAGAACAGAGTAGAATTTGGCTACATTTACTCGTTTTCTTATTTCAATAATTTCATCACCACAACATTTAATAATCTCGTCTGTAGTGGTTTTGCTTACATATTTAGCATTAGCTTTAGCAGAGTTGAGATGATCCATAAGCTGGATGTCGCCACTTTCCACTCGGAATCTAAGTAATGACCTAAAGTTGCCGTCATTTTGTACAGGATCTTCACTAAGGACAACCATATTTCCATCATCTCTGTGGCCTCTCAATGGAATGTTCTGACGGCCATGTAGTAACACTGTTTTGATAATTGGTGCCAAACGTGCTCTATTTTCCTGTACCTGGAGTCTTTTTTCATCCAACATGTTTTTTACATCTTTATTTGGGTTTTTGAAAGTATCAATAAAAGAATTTTCTTCTATTACAGCCTCTTTGTGATAAACATAAGCAGCATGATTCTCTAAATCACCATCCTTTCCCGTTAATTTAGCAAATTTTTGCAACGGCTCTGTAACTAACTTTTGTAAGGGAAGTTTTTTTTACTCCAACCAATCTTCCATGCAAAAATACTGCAGTATTTGCAAAATAGTCCTTTTTTTTTCGTGAGAAAATACTAGCCAATGATATTTATCTAAATGGTCTAAATTTACTCGTTGTTTTTCTTCTCATCCTCTTTTTATTTATTATTTCCCTTCATCAAGTAAACTTGATGAATGGAAATTATAGTCCTTTTCTGGAACCCATGGTTCTGTCAAAAGTCTGAATTTAGTTAGGTCGTCTAACATAGACATTTTTCCCAAGTACACTCCTACATCACGTGATATACAGAGAGTGCTACTGTCATCAGGAATAGCTTGCGTCGAAGACGTCGAAGCAAGTGGCGATTCAATTGGTATAGTTGCCACTTTTTCAAGTGGGTTGGGAGAGTGAGTAGTATCTAGACAAACCTTTTTCATGGGGATTTCATCTTGCTTAAAAATTTTCTTATGTCCATAATAACTCATAAAAACATTAACGCCTGGCATGAAATGGTGTAATGGGACGTTACTCAATTTCAAAAGCATAAATGATTTTCAATTGTTAGAAATCCACAAGATTAAACTTAGAACTATACCCTAGAGCTGGGCTTGGAAACCTGTGGCATATGGATCATTTGAATTGTGCTTGGAGCTCTTGAGTATTTTAATAAAATGTTAAAAAATATCTGCAAGAGTGCCATTTGCCAATGTTTCAAATAAAATCTTTCATCTTAATTCATTCTTCATATTTCAAAGTGTGCATATCATTTTCGTTGCAAAAATAACTTTGTTCTCAATATTTTTGTTCATACACTTTACGCCAAGATTTAGCCATTTCTTCATGCTTGATGTGAATTAATTTGTTCTTGTTCTAAATATAGTTACTAATATTTTAAGCAATTAACTTTTTGATCTATTATTCCAAAAAGAAAAGTGTTGGATGGTAATTAGAACTACAGACAGACTATTTAATCTTTGTTTTTGAAGATTTTGTTCCATCAAAGCTTTTTGCTTTTGTTCTAATGTTGGATGGTTTATTCCCTTTTTTTATGTTATTTTAATCAAGCAAAAAGATTGTTTTTTAATATCACTTTTTTGTGGCTTAATACATCTTACCTTAATAAAAACGCGATTGGTAAATAGTGAATCACGTGACTAATTGCTTGCTGTGGCGGGTATGAATTATTATAATTGTATGAAGCAACTTTTCTACCCTTGGTCGATCTCAAAAGTTAAGATTTTTTTTTTCATTCATAATAAAAAAACTATTTTAGGGCTCAATTAGCAAATTTCGACTGCCAAGTGGTGCATGAAGATTGCATCGGACTGTGATGTTATTTCATATTTTTTATAGTATTTCACCCCATTTGGGTACCTTTTTCCACCTTGACAGATTTGAAAAACTATTAAAAATTAATGTTTTTGTAAAGAAGAAAAACTGCATTTTTAGGCTCAATTTGCGATTTTTGACCACCTTGCAGCGCATGAAGATATTATCTGACCAACTTAAAATTTCGCATGTAATTGTTTAGTCCTTGTGGACAACTTTTCTCAAACTGGCCGATTTGAAATCTCGAAAACATTTTTTTTTTCATCCACCCTACTGCCCAGGGCAGTTTACAGGTATAAATGAATTAAATGAGTTTAAGGATATATGTTTTTTTTTTTCAATGTATGAAAATTTAAACAGTTCAAAATTATTCTGTGTGTTTCGTGTTTCATTTATTTCCTTTGTTTAATTAATTTTATTTTTGCCTTTTTGACAGAAAACTCAGTGGTGTTCAGTATGACTTAATGAAAGCCTATGCTGAGCTAGAAACTAATACACCTGGCACCATTGATGGAATCTCTTCCAAAAGTATGTATTACAATATGTTCCCTAGTGTATGTGTGGATGGACATTGCACGTTCTATATACACTATATGACCAAAAGTATTGGGACACTTTCAAAAATTCACATTTTTACGGATTTCTTGAAAAATAAGACCAATTGCTCTGTAATTTTTTTTCACATAAAGGGTCATATTCCAATAGGATTGTCATTTTCCAATAGAAATTAAGTCTACTATTCATTTAGGGAACAAGCAACAAATTAAAGAAACAAAAAAATTTTTGATCATTTTTCATTGTAAATAGCTGGGAATAAGCTATAAATTTGAGATATATGTTAAACTATCAAGAATTTATTTTTATGTTTTCGTGAAGATATCTCTTATACCCACGCAGGTATAAGAGTTTCTTTCAAAAATGCAATTTTTTAAAAAGATTTTCGGCTCATATCATGCAGAGTTTTCCATCAAACGTTACTAAACTTTTAGAATCCTTGACAGCATATTAAACAAACATAGTAGCAAAATGTGAAGTTAAAATATTGAAAATTTTACGAAATATGAATGTTTAAAGCAATTAATTTTTCACCGCCCATGGGCAAAAGATGGCAATTTAAATCTTTCATAATCCATAGCTCATATATATCCTGCAACTCATAAAAAAATTCCACCTCAATATCTTTAAAATTTAAAAAGTTTTCAGCAATCTGATGAGCCAAATTTCTATAATTCTTGGATAGGCAACGAATGGTAAGGGGTTGTTTGCAAACTGGCAACACTTTCCTGTTATCGTTGCAGAGTGATTCGTGATAAGAACGGATAATTTGCGAACAATCCCTCATGATTCGTAGTCTCGCCAAGAATTATTAAAATTCGGCTCATTAGATTGCTGATAACTTTTTACATTTTAAAGATATCAAGGTGGAGTTTTTAATGAGTTGTAGGATATATCTGGGCTTCTAATTATGAAAGTTTTAAGTTATCTTTTGCACATACACAGTGAAAAATTAATTGCTTTAAACTTTCCTATTTCACTAAATTTTCAATATTTTAAATTCAAATTTTATTATTAGGTTTCTTTAACATGCTGTCTAGTATTCTGAAAGTTTAGTAACGTTTGAAGGAAAACTCTGGCTGATATGAGCCAAAAACCATCAAAAATTTCATTTTTGAAAGAAATGCTTATATTTTCCGTTCGTATAAGTGATACTTTCACAAAAATATTTTTTAAAAAAATTTCAGACAGGTTTTTAACTTATTTCTGAAATTTATAGCTTATTCCCTGCTATTTACAATTAAAAATGACCAAAAACCTTTTGTCGTTTCCTAAATTTGTTGCTCCTCCCATAAATGAATAGTAGACTTAATTTTTATTGGAAAATGGCAGCTGGAGCATACCTTTTATGTGAAAAAAAATTACAGAGCAATTGGTATTTTATTTCTTGAGAAATCCATAAAATTGTGAATTTTTGAAAGTGTGTCAATATTTTTGGTCATATAATGTATTCTAATACATTCGTATTTAATCGAGGGGAATTTCGGGCAAAATGAAAAATTTTTTTCCAGTGATAAGTTTCAGGGTTCGTACGCCCTTGAAAAACCTTGAAAAGTGCTTGAAAAAAAAAAGTTCATTTTCAAGTGCTTGAAAACCTTGAAAAAGTTTCTTAGTGCTTAAATTCTCTCAAAAATCAACGAATTGTGCTTAGAAGTTTTAAAAAGTATTTCACCAATGCAATTTTCTGAACATGTGTTCAGTATGCAACATCGCGAAAAAATTGCTTCCGTGTTTGGGATTTCAATCCTTTTGCATCTTGTAAATATTTTGATGTTTTTTACAACCGAAAGATATTTTGACATATGGTACCTTAGATTAGTTTATTTTTTGTTTAATTTCATTAATTAACAAAGAAATTAATTTGGAAACCATGACAACATTGAACTTAGTCGGGTTTCGCGGAAAATTGCTCTTGTGTTTGAAATTTCAATCTTTTTGCATCCTGCAAATATTTAAATATTTTGGCTAATCAAATGTTAGTTTCGCATATGCTACCTTAGATTAGTATATTTTTTGTTTAATTTTAATACAAAACAAATAAATTTATTTCATGGGAAACATGCCACGTCGAACGAACTCAGACTTTGCGAAAAATTGCTTCTCGTGTTTGAAATTTCAATCTTTTTGCATCTTGCAAATATTTAAATATATTCACTAATCGGATGTTATTTTCATATTTGCTACCGTAGATTAGCATATTTTATGTTTAATTTCAGTAAAATATAAGTTTATTTTATGGGAAACATGACAACATTAAACTTAATTCGCGAAAATTTGCTTCCCTTGTTTGAGATTTCAACTCCCTTTGCATTTTGTAAATATTTTTATGTTTTTGGCAATTAGTAGTTATTTTGACACTGCTACATCAGATTAGCTTATTTTATTTTTTATTTTAATAACTAAAGAGTTAAAGAATTTATTACCTTGGTCCTTGTTTAATTATTTGCTTATTTATTTTTGCAATTTTGAATGATTATCTTTACCTAATTTTTGGTCATAACAGATTTAAAAAAAAAAAAATTTAAATTTCAGCAGTTGAGCACCTAACAAATTAACTTAAAGTTTGTATTTTAAATATAAAGTTGATTTATATAATTTTATTTATAAGTACATCATTTTTTTATGTCTGCTAAAATAAATAAGGTGTATAACAGGGGTGGTTGTGTTATGATTATTCACATGAAATCCAGTAGTGTTCGTTTTTATGCTTTTACCTCCCTATATCTCCAATTTTACCCCAAATTTTACCCCTTTTCCTCAAATGTTCAAAATTACTACTTTATTAAGGTTGTGGGTACTTGGAGCTTACTGAAAGAGGCTTTAATCAGCAAAGGGGTAGGATAGGCTTAAGGAGGGTCATTCATCTTCATTTGGATCTAATAAATTGACCAGTACCAGCCTAGCTAGGGCCCAGTGCCTGCTGTTGGTTATCAACAGGCACTGGGCATGGTATTTCTATGCAGAATATTTTGACTTAATAAACTATTTTATGAATTGTATGCATAGCAAAAGTTGTTGTTGTACATATGTATATTCAAGAAACAGGGTCTTAGTTTTAAAAATTATTCCCCCCCCCCTTCGCCCCATTTTGCTCTTTGAAACTTTCAGGTAATTTTTTATGAACTCACAAATTACAATTACACCTGAATATTATTGCCTTTCTAAATTTAAATTCTAATTTCAACAATAAACCCTTTTTTTCCCAAAATAAAACTACTTTTGTCATAATATATGTCCAACTTCTTGTGAATCTTTTCAATTTCGAAATGTGGCTCTATAAATCTGAACTTGCAGCATTTATTGTCTATTGCAAGTTTATCAATGAAAGCTGAATAGGCTCAAGTTTACATTCAGAGTATTTATCACTGCTTAAGCTGCTTTTATATATTTTGAGGTGTAGAGACTGGACAGTGGACTTTCATCAACTTATCTTACTCTCCTAATTTTTAAATTTACTCGAGGACAGTTGAAAATGCCTTATTGGCGGAACAGCTAATAAATACATACGAATAATTGATTTTTCAAACTTATAAATGATTTGCAAACCTAATATTTTTAGAACTTAATAGTGCAAACTGAAATAACCTTTCTAGTTAGTGTTTTTGTCCTAACCGCCCTCATATTGTAATAAACCACTTTATAGCTATTGGAAATAAATGTTGAAACCGGGGGGGGGGGGGAGTGACTTCAAAAACTCCTCTCTGGCAATGCCATTGAATTTGGGTATTTTAGTTTCTTCCCATAAAAGTTAAAAGCACTTATGAAAAGTTTTTTTTTAAAGTATTAATTTGCTGATTCTAGAAAATATACAAACCTCTGACTGCTGCAACCTTTGAAAAACCTCAAAATTAAACCTCTTGGTATCTGCCTTCTCTTTATGACCAAACTTTTCAAACATTTTCAGAAAAACTTTTCAACGCAAGTAGATCTTTCATCAAAGCGTCTCTCGTTGTAGAAAAAGCAATTTTGTTTCCCTATACTTTTTTGTATTATTGCCTTATTTCTATGTGTTTGTAGTAAATGAAATCTGCATACAATATTTTTAGTACAGATTTATGATATTTCCTTGAAAACAAAATTTTTTACCTTGAAAAGTACTTGAAAAGTGCTTGAATTTTTTTCTGCCTAAAGGGTATGAACCCTGAGTTTTCTGCAACTTGGCTTAAACATAGCAATTCTTTACAACAGACAGATTTTCGAGCTATTTTTTTTTAATCCTTAAAGGAAAGAATACCATAGAAGAAGAAACTTATTTTGATGGCTAAAAATCTATTAGTTCTAACGGTTTTACCAACAGGAAGATGCAAGGTGACAAACTTGGGCTACAGCGCTTTAAAAATAGTTTATTTTTCACTTGAACTGTTTTAATAGCCACTTTGAATGACAATATCTTTTAAAAAACAGATATTTTGAGCTTCGCAACTGTAACCCATGAAAACAGGGGCCGGATTTCGACTTCACAGGGCCCTAAGATGTTTCAGGTATGGAGCCCCCTTTTGTAGTTTGAACAACGTTTCTCTCGGTGATGTAAGAGGCAATTTTTTTTTAATTCCATTTATTAAGTTTGTCTCTTTATTCTGATACAGCAATACTTTTACTTTTTTGATTGTTTTTTACCTGAATTGATTGTTTGACTGGCCTTAAGAGGGGAATGGTATCGAGAGAGTGACCCCAGAACTCCCCTTTAAGTGGAGAAGTGGAGTATAGAGTATCCCAAATTGTAGGAAATCTGGGGGTTTCTCCCCCGGAGGAAAGTTTGAAAAATATATATAAAATTCTGCATTTTGAAGCCTTATAAGATGCAGTTGGTGTTAAAACTCTTAAAAAGACATGACAAAGAAAAAAAAAACACTCTAACAGATTTAGGTCTGGATTAAATATATTTAGATAACTTGCAACATTTTACTACCTACCATGCTGCACAACACACGCAGCAGACAAGCTGAACCACAACAACATCATAGTGATGCCAATTGAGTGCAACTCCAAATATACATAAAAATATTTATAATGCCAAGCAGCTTCAATAATAAATAAAAATATTTAAAATATAAATAGTGTGAGGACATACATTTTTGACATGCTCCCTTGCCTATCACATTAGATACAATACAAGCACAATAAAACTTCTGATTAAAAAATACAACTATTAAGCAAAAATACTAACATGGGCATACGCGGAGGTACTACGTTACGTTAGAAAAAGGCATCATGAAAGAAAATTAGGTGATATACTTTTAACAAACATTAAATTCAAAAAGATAAAAGAATGCCCATAGCTGCAAACTGTCCGTGGTTGCAGAACTTCAAAAAATAAAACTAACAAGTCATCGCATAGTTTAAATGACTCAATGTTCCCTTAGAAACTTGTTTCGTCATGACATCTGCGACGTCTCTCCTTTGTGGGTATGTGCTCAAACTTCAATATATTCCTGAAAACCAGGTCACGTAGAAAATAGTGTTTGATGTGTATATGCTTACTTCGTTCTGAAGTCACTCTGTTGTTCTCAATAAATATTGCTCCCTGATTTTCCACTTTCACAACTTGAGGTGAGGCATTGCCGCCACTTACCTCTTTAACCAAGCTGTTGAACCACAAGATTTCTTTTGCTACGTTGCACATGGCAACATATTTCGCTTTGGTGGAGGACAAAGCAGTGATGGTCTGCTTTTTGCTGGACCAAGATATCGGTCTTCCAGGAGTAAAAGCATGTATCCAATGAAGGGTTTCCTGTCAGTCTTGTCTCCTCCTCAGTCAACGTCTGAGAAGGCAAGTAATCCTTTTCCGGTTCTGTGGAACTACAATTTCCAGAACTTCGGTGTGTTTGAGGTATCTGAGGATATGCTTAACTCTTCTCCAGTGCTCTTCCATTGGCCTTTTCATTGAATTAACTCATGTATGTATTTGTATATGCAAGATCAGGTCATGTGCCGCAAGCCAAGTACAAGAGGCTACCCACATCTTGCCGATAAGGGAAGCTGCCACCCGTCTTGTTCCAATTTCCGCCCACTGCTGGTCATCAGGCTTCCAATACTTGATGCTCGGGTCTAATGGCATAGCAGCTGGTTTGGCATCACTCATCTTAAATATATCTAGATTTTTCAGATGCATATGCCCAATTTGATCCAGCGTGATCAACCCATCTTCTTCTCTGGTTAGTCTGCATTGACAATATCTGGCTGGCAGGACCTAGGTCTTTTGCAGTAAATCTTGTTTTTATTGCCTTCTTGAATTCATTTATATTACGGAGACTTTCAATTATGATTAGATCATCTACACAGATCCCTACCCACAATGTTCTTGTCATGGCTGTAATATATGCAAGGGTCTGCTTTGGCTCGTTTCAATCAATAGTTGTCGAAGAAGCTGTCAATGCATGAGTTCCAAACACGACCAGATTGTTGTAACCCATACAGACTTTTTTTCAGGTGACAAACAAGATGTTCGCTACCTTTTTCTTCACATCCTTCTGGCTGAGTCGGTCCCTTGCTACTTCGCACTTCGACTTTTCCAGTTTCACTACATCGCGTTTTTTTTTTTTTTTTCAATTATAGCAATGAGCCTTTTTTATGTTCTCGTGTAAACTTTTTCTTACAAGAGAATTATAAATTATGTCTTTTGAGTAAGGTAAGCTTTTCTTAGTGACTGTAGTTGTACTAGTTGAGGGAGTGGAGGTAAAAAATCGCCGAAGAAAGTTTATCTCAATTTAACCTTAAACACTAACTGTAAAGTATTAATCACTGTATTATTACCAGGGGATAAATACATCTCTAATGGTTTTCAACAACGTACTAGCTTTTTAAGCTGTATGCGTAATACCTTTGATGAGGAAGAAAGGAGGCACATACAGTCACTAACTGGAAATTAATTCATCATTGAACAAGTTGAAGTTGAGCTATTTTCATAGGTTAGTAGTAGTGTAATAACCGCATGTGTGTGTGTACTTTAGTTCCCAATGATTAATGTGATATCGATTCCGTCTAATATATCTCATTTTCTCATATTTTGTGCAATATATTAAGTAATACAAATGTAATGTTGGATAAGGATGCTGTTTCATGTCTAGGGGGCTCTAACTATGTTGAAAACCTATTTAAATTGTCGTCAGTAGGTTTTATGCCTTCTAATTAGGAAAATATTCATTCTATAAATACCGAACCCTACTTCGCGGAAATTCAGTTATCGCAGTGAAGTCTGGAACGAATTAACCGCGATAAACGAGGGTTAACTGTATATATGTCTTTGTCTAACGTACCATTCAGGTATGCAGCAGTGATATCCATCTGGGGAATCTCAGGGTTCATTTCAGCAGCTATCGCTTGGAGGATACGTATAGATTTAAGTTTGATGACTGATGAAAAAGTGTCCTGAGCGGTCATTCCAAGCTCGCCAGCTTGCGAGATCGAGATTTTCGCTCACGTGATCGATTGTGATGTAAAAATGTCGCAAAGTAGTATTTTAACCTACTCAAACTTAGCTTGCGGCTAGTTTACATGCATGCTGCACAGAATCTGATGAGCTCAAATTCACAAAAATACTTGAATCAACGACCATACATGCAGTCCAGTCTCAAAAGTTCGAGGTTCTGCTTGATCTGAGATGCTTTATTTACATTTTAAGTGAAATTTTTTAGTAGCTAAGAAATTAATCTTTACAATCTGAAAGTAGGAATCTTTTTTTACTATAAAACTAACTACGTATAGTAAATAATAAGAGTTTATTGAGAGGTTGGTTTCAACAACACTTCTTAAGTAGCACACAATATACATAGACTGCAACATTTGGATTACGAGCTGTCTTGAAGATAATAAATTGATCTTGATTTGCCATTAGGAAAATTTTAACATCCCTTTTAAAATATCCGATTGTAATAAAAAAAAAAAAAGAGCACAGCTTGAGTTTCGTAGATGAAATTTAAACCTTCCTACAACTAACCCTTATTGCGTAATCCAAGTATACACAAAAACGGTCCACTCGCGAGCCTACTCACGCACGCACATTGATATATACGTCATGGCAAAACTTGTGGAAATGGATTCAGGCATGTTTTTGGTTCCCACTTTCTTTTAAAGCCTTGCCGAGAACTTAGTACCGTCCCAGTGAATAGAAAGCAGTTATAATAATTAAATAACTGTAGTATCGATAAAGATGAAGAATTTTTAATTGATAAAAGAATATACAAATAAGTTTCTAATCATTTGCTATTATTTGACTTGAAAAATATTATTATATCGTACATAAAATTTATGAAAAACTTTATTTATATCAATGCCATGTAAAATTTGGATATTTTATTTGTCATTTCTGCAGAAATATTTTAGATATTTTTAAAGGTAATAAAATGTAATATACTCATTTATGATTCATTCAGATAAGCGTCGCAATGACAGATTACTAAATCAAGATTTGAAAGGATTTTTGAATCTATGCGTTAGTTTTTTTTAATATCATTGAATGCATTTTTTCTCTTTTGCTAGCATTTTTTGAAAAAAAGAAAAAAAAGGGGGGGGGGAGGGTCAATGTATTTGCTTTTGTCCAGAATTTTACAAAAGCTAGTAACAGCCTTAAAGGGAAGATAACTATTTGGGAAGTGCAAAGTCAGTATTTAGATTATTAAAAGCTGACAGAGGCAGAGATACCAAGTCATATGGTTTCATTACAGGCAAATGATACACTTTTTGCCTGAAATTATAGGAAGATACCTTTTTCTTCCAACACATCATTAGTAAATGTGTTGGATGATTTAGGACTACTGTTTCATGAATATAGCAGGGCTCAAAATTAACAGTAGTTTGCTGGTCCGAAACCTTAAAAACATCCATCTGACCAGCAGAATATAAATTTTATTGGTTCTTGGAACCAGTGAAGTTTTATTTCTGTTTTCCTTTCTAGAACTTCAAACATTCGGGTAATTCCACATCAAATCAACCAATGGCCAAAACCTCATGTCTTCGGATTTTGCTGATTTTTGGCTCAAATGGAGTATTAGCACAACAGGGAAAATATACCAAGTTTTGGATTTTTTTTATCATTCGTTGTTGAGTTATAAATTTTTAAAGTTTTTACGAAGTCACGAATTTTGCATTACTGAGTAATCTTAAAAAGGCCGTAATTAAAAATCTATTTGACTTAAAGAGCTGAAACTGGTACTGTTTTGTTCAGTATTTAATGAGGTTTTATAAAATATGTAATATGGCCTAGGTACTCTACCTTTTATTTTTTTTTTTTAATTTTTTTTTATGAAGAAATTTTAAAATTTCAAAAAACTCAAAATCGAAATTTTAATTGTTTTGAAAAAAATTTATTTTATTTAGTCTTATTTTTGCAATATTTATGCAAAATTTCATGATGACATTTTTGTGGTATCATAAGGAAAAAAAATATTTCCTCATTTAACCTCTTCATTCACATAACAATTCATACTAGCTTGACCAGATTGATCACCCAAGTGGGGGGGGGAGGGCGTGGTGAATAAGGTGCGATTAAGATATTTAAGGGGGTGTTTTTTTAATGGAGTCTTTTGTTCTCTGTGAATGGGGTTTCATTCCGTGGGTGGGGATAATGGGATCGACACCCCAGAGTTGATAACTTTATGTATTATTATTTTTGTAATTTGTAAATTCTACTCATTTATTTTTTAAGTAGTTGAGAATTATCAGAATTAAGACATGATTAATTGTAGTTAACCAGGAATGAAAACTTGTGAAATATTTTTTCATCCTTAAGCATAATTTGTGTACGTAGAAATAATTTTGCAGTATCTACGAATGAATCACAAGTCTGATATATATTAAATACTATAAAACCGAAAGATGAACAAATATTTTTGTTTAAAGCTAAATAAAGTTGTAGATCATGTAATAATTACCTTATGTATCAATGACAACACTCATACTAATAGGAAGAATAGGTTTTAAGAAAGTCATTATGTGGTGCATTACAGACTTTATTTCTCTGGTTTCATACATTTGGCAAAATAATTCCTTTATCTAAACTATTTAAAAAATATTTTAATGAAAGCTTCAAATGAAAAAAACAAGTTCTTAAGTCTTTTCTAACACTAATTTTATTATTTATTTATTTATTTATTTTTTGACTGTTCAAATCCAAATAATGATCAAAAAAAGTTCTTTGAAAGGTGAAAATTAGGCATTAAATTTTACTTTTAAGCTCACAACGTTTCATGCACATTGTATGTTTCAAAATTTGATACGTTTTTTTTTTTCTCCTTGTTCTGACTGTATTGTGGATGAAGCATAGTAATGCCGACAAGTGTGAGGGTGTTAAAACCATTTATGCCTTTCAAAGTACTCTAGGGTTTCTTTAGTTATTTTTTTTCTCTCATTATTTAAAAATTATTTGCAGTTAAGATTCATATATACTACCGATCGGTGATGCATGATGTATCTCTATAAATTTTAAGTAACCAAGCAAGCAAATTAAGTAGTAGGATGAAGTTTTGACTGAAATATGCTTTTTGGGATATTTTCAAATGTAAAAGATGGTGGGGGGGGGGGGGGGGAGAGAATAATGACAGTGATCTAGTTGGGTTTTTGCTCCATGTAATGTTTAAAAACTTAGTTTCTCTGCTTTGTGCATTTATGTACCTAAGTTGCATTAATTGAAAACATGGAGAGGGGGGTGGAGAATTGGAATACTTGCAGCGTATTAAAAAAAATAATAATAGTTATGCAATTTTTTAATTTGGTCTTTATCTCTAAAGCTTTACTGGTAACATGGCATGATTTGAATTTTGCATTTTACAATAAAATGAAAATACATGAAAACATTTTTTTTTTGGGGGGGGGGGGAGATTTGGCTGTACAAAAAAAAGCATTTTGGTTTAAACCAAATAACCCTGTGTATTTATAATACAGGGTGTTTCAAAATGAATAGTAGGGTTTTAACATGTTATAATATTTATTACACCAAACTTACAGCCACAAGAGATATATCAAATGAAAGAGAAACACAAACAGTTTTTTGTTTTGCTGGCATCAGTGCGCATGCGCGTGGAATGTTTCTGCTGCAATCCGCTAGAAAGCGCTTACTTCTTATCTGGATACTTTACAGCTATGGCTCTTCCCTCAACTGACACAAGATGAACCAGAAAATTTCATCTTTCAGCAAGATGGTGCGCCACCTCACTGGCATAATGAGGTATGCGATTCGCTTAACCTAACTGTACCCGACCAGCTGGATTTGCCGTAAGGGGCCCCGACCTAACGCCGTGTGATTTCTATCTTTGGGGGTTTATTAAGGACCGTGTGTATGTGCCTCCACTGCCAGCCGACCTTCCTGAATTAAGGAACAGGATTGAAACAGCTGTTGCTGCAATTACTAAAGGAGACACTCATCAAAGTTTGGGAAGAACTCGCATATCGTTTTAACGTGTGCCGAGTGACGAATGGTGCTCACATTGAAACACTTGTAGGCTATTATGTAAAACTGTTTGACTTTCTCTTTCATTTGATATATCACTTGTGGCTGTAAGTTTGGTGTAATAAATATTATAACATGTTAAAACCACCGCTATTCATTTTGAAACACCCTGTATATATATATTGGATAAAAAGCATAGCAAATTTGTTACTAAAATAGTGCTTAAAAAAATGTCCAGTAAATCAAATTTTTTATATCAATTTTTTAAATAAAAAATTTCAAATTTAATAATTTTTTTCAATTATATAAACTTTTTTTTATCAAAAAATTGCTTGTACTTGTTGTTGTAAATGCTTGTAATTGCTAAGTACTTCTTTTATCATGCAATAGCTATGGTTTTATACTTGAATTACTCTTAAACAGATAAGGTGTTTCTTTACAACTTGAATTTAAGCAACTGTTGAAAGAGGAAATATTTTTTTTTCTGCATGATACCAAAAGAATGCCATCTTGAAATTTTGAATAAATGTTGCTAACAAAAGGCTAAGTAACATGTATTTTTTCAAGAAAATTAAAAATTTCGATTTTGAATTTTTACAAATTAAAAAAAAAATCATTTTTTTAGCAACTAAGCTTTGTTATATATTTTTGAAAACCTTATAAAAAACTGAACAAAACAGCACCAATTGTTGACTTCTAAGTCAAATAGTACTCTAATAACGGTCCTCTTAAGATTTTAATCAATGCAAAATTTAGGATTCCTCCAAAATTTAAAAAACGCATAACTTTGCAAAGAATTGTTGAAAAAATTTGAAACTTCAGTTTTTTCATCCTGAAGGTAAGTATAATAAACAGACAAAAAATCATAATAATCCAAAACATTGACTTTCAAAATTTATTTTTTATTGGTTTGATTTGATATGGAATAACCCATTACCATTTTATAAAAATTTTAAGACCTTTGCTGTACCTTTATTTGCAATGATTAGCATTTCTTTGCAGGGAAGGATAGTTAGAAAATTTTTTACAGCATTATATACTATCTTTGCCACTCTATTTCCTGCCTCTCAAAACAACAACATCGGTAAGAGTCTGTTAAATTTTTTCTTTGACCGACCACTATTGGTGAAGATAAGGCCGCTGTATCATCAGACTGGCTTATCCGACATTTTGGTTCCAAAAATGTCGGAGGACAAAATTAGTATTTGTACAAAAGCCTTGTTGCAAGAAACTGGTGCCTAAGCTTTAGATGTGTTGCCTGATTGATGTTTGATCATTTTACTCTGCAAATGAAGAAGATTTAATTAGCTCAAATTAAAAACAAATAAGGTGCGAAAATGATATTCATTAGAGTAAACGGTTTCCGATACATTTTTGTCCAATTTGTGAAGCAATTATCTTTCCAGATTTACCTTAAGTGACATTTTACTTAATTTATCATCGGTTGTTTAACCACATAGCAACCAACGAATAATATAATGCCTTTATAAATAGTAGAGACAAGTTTGGATCCAAAGCAATCTTGGAACTGAAATGTTGAATAAAGTCGATCTGACCCTTTTTAAGGGGTGCAAGGTGAATAGAATACCATTGTTTCCTTTTCTTCCCCATCACTCAGACATGTTGATTGAGTACTTCTAATTTACTCCAGATGTCATGTTAATTTGGTTCCATATTTTTGCCCTTAATTTCTCATTATTTAAAACCAAAAGGCAAGAAGTATGAGACCACTAATAGTGAGCACGGACCAATGAAGTTTTGTAATTACTGGTCCATTAGATCAGTGACTTACATTTCTAAATTTCTACCCTTGAATATAGGATTACATTCCCTCTACCTTTTATTTCCTTTAAAAGAGGATGTTCGTAGTGAAGCAATTAGAAACTCCCATTTTTCTGTTCTTTTGCTTCTTGTCTGAACATACATTCAGTGCCGTCGCTACAAGGGGGCGGTCTGCCCCGGGTGTCACCCATCTGGGGGGTGATACCCAAAGTGGGATTGCAATTTTTTTGAAAAATATAAGATTTTTATTTCAGAAATTTTCGCAACATTTTATATAATGCCGAACCTTTCTAAACCTTAATATTCTCTAGACCATAGTCTAGAATGTCTTTTAACATTATGAAAAATTTTACTGGGGTTAACCCTCAAACCTCTCCACCTTGCGCCATTTCCAAATTTTTGTGCTTTCAGAGCTACAATTTCCAAAAGCTTCCAGGGGGCTTCCCCAGCAGCTACCTTTCCCTAATTTGGAAATTGACAAAATTTCATGTTTCCTATAAAACATTAAAAACTTCTTTTTGCATTTGTAAAGGGGGGGGGAGGGGTGACACGACAAATGACGGCCCCAGGTGTCACTCATGCTAGGTATGCCACTGCATACATATTTATCCAAGTATTTCAACTCGCTTAAAACATTTCGTTGTGTAGTGTAATAGTTTTTATTGAATGGATGTAATTTTATCTAATAATAATTTTAAAATATCTTCTTTTTTTTTTAGATGAAAAGTCGGGATTTGCAGGCAAGAGTGAGACTGAGAAAAAAGGTTTCTTAGAAAAACTTAAGACAGCTATTTTTGGTTAATGTAAATTAATGATTAGGAAGTTCTGATAAATGTAACAAATAAAACTTTTACATGACTATTTGTTAGTCTAGCGATTACTTCTTTCTTTCCCACATTGTACTCATTGTTAGTTTTTTTTTTTTTTTTTTTGTGAAACTACAATTGGTTGACTTTTGTTGTTTTATTCCTTTTTATGGCTTACCAGGTTCATAAAGTTTGGAAAAATGAAAGTAAGAAAGAAAAAGGAAAATAATGTGTAACAGATCGAAAGTAATTTTTTACTACAAAATGAAATGCCATGCTTGTTATTTGATAATTAACTTAACGTATTTCTTTCTATCAAATCCTTACTAATATTATAAATGCAAAAGGCCTTCTATAAAGCCAACCAAGGCTTAATTTGCATGCAAGCTCACAAAAGCTTGACTCCTGCACCTTTTTCCGGGAGGGGGGGGGATTTTTTACAGATGAGACTGAATTGCAAGTTATTTATATACAGTGGTTCCCAAAAGTGCTCGTACACCTACGACTTTTCAATGAAATAGGACCCTAGCCATTGATGGACTTATTTCGATATAGGTATTTAATTATAAGATCTATGATCAATTTTCAACAAAACTACATGAAATTTTTTAAAAAAATATTTAAACTTAATTTTTTTTAAATCAAAAACCAAAAAGTGCCGGAAATTTTATCTCACAAAAGTCTTTGTACACTTTAAAAAATGTCTATATATTATTGAATAATCTAACTTCTTATTAAGTAATTATTTAGTAGATTATCATATAGTATCAACACCTTTTAAACGTCTAGGAATAGAGTTCATTCTTTTTTCATTCCTTTTTTTGTGTAATTTCAGAGAGTGTTCAACCACACTTCGAGTGTTACTGTTTCTAACTCGATTTTCGTTTCAAAGCCGTATTTTCGTAATCTAGCCTCCAGATATCTCTAAATATGTTACATTAAGTTCAAATCTGGAGATTGAAAGAGCATTTTCTAAACTTTAGGACAATTTTTGACTCACTAGACGCAAACGTTGAAAGCCATGTGCTTCTCATTGTTATCTTGATAAAAAACAAAGTTGTTTCCGATAACTAAATTTTTGGCTAAGAGTTTAAAATTGGTTTTTAAAATATTTAAACGAACAGCATGATTTATTATTTCATCAAAAAATTCCAAACTACCTACACTGTTTGACAATTGCTAAGGAACAAGTGATTTATGCAAATTTGTACCTCAACCACCTGGCCAATGGAAATAAATTCAAGTTCAGATGGCGTGGTAGACCAGGACTCGTTATCTGTATACAAGACTGCATACACGCTCAAAATTCGTACGAAAATTCACGCTGTTTGGTTTTTAACAAAAATAGTGCTGGATGTTAAAAAAGGTTTTTCTCTGAAATTCTGTTTGGTTCTTGAAATACTTAAGAGTAAAATGTCAGCAAGACATCATTTGAGTGTCTACGATCGTGGACGAGCGGTTGGACGACTGGAAGCAGGTCAAAGTGTCACCATTGTGGCTGCTGCAATGAGTGTATCAAAAAGTGCCATCTCCCGATTAAAGACGGCCACTGAAGGTGGAAATGTTTTGCAAAAGCATGCCGGGGGTCGTGGTAGGAGCGCCACACCTTCAGAGGATCGCTATGTAGCCCTCGTGGCAAAAAGGGACAGAAATTTCACTCTTAGACAGATAGCTGCAAATCTAACAACCGCTACCGGTACGCATGTTTCTGCAAGAACCATCTCACGGCGAGTAAATAATGTCGGTTTGTGTGCACGGAAGTCCGTACGTTGCATCCAAGTTCAACCACGCCATCGTCGAGAGAGATTACGCTGGTCTAAGGAACATGTTGGTGGGATCATCAAAATTGGTCTAGAGTGGTGTTCTCTGACGAATCTCGTTTCAGTGTGACAAGTGATTCTGGTCACCAACTACTGTGGAGAGAGCGTGAAACACGTTATGCACAAAAATTCGTTTGCGAACGTGATCGGTACGACCCAGACGTCATGGTGTGGGCAAGCATCATGCACAATGGCAGAACACAGCTTCAGATTTTTGGATAAGAACGCGATACGTCGCGAATGTATTGCAGAGACGTTATGCTGGACCATGTTCATCTTTTTAGAGGGGCTGTCGGTCCGGATTTTCTCTTTACGGACGACGATACATGGACACACTGGAGCATTGAAGTGTCAGACACACTGCAAAGTGAAAACATTCTCTGTATGCAATGGCCTGCTTACTTTCCCGACTTAAATCCAATTGAACTTGCCTGGGAGGCTCTTGGCAGACGTGTTGCGCGAAGAACCGTCCCTCCCATAACAGTACAAGAACTCAAATCCGCTTTGAGAGAGGAGTGGGGAAAACATCCCCCAAGCACTCCTCAATAATTAGTGGAGAGTATGGAAAACAGATGTAAATTGTGCATCAGTGTCCCTGGTAATCATACATCATATTAAGGTACTCATGTCTCCATCATTCTGACCTAGATCATTTTTTTTGGTGTTGTATGAAAATCATCTAAGTAGGATTATTTTCGTATTTTTAAGTTTTTACTTCATTAATGCAGTAATATCTGTATTATTTTGTACTTATTATAAAGGCACATCCTCCCTACTAACTATAGGGTATTATATATTTCGTTCTGTTTCTTTAATCATTATCTGGTCTTAACTATTTCAAAAAATGTAGTTCCTTAGCAATTGTCAAGCAGTGTAGTTCTGATGCTGATATGCATCCTCGCACAAGAACCCCTTCACCGTCCTGATAAACTGATCCAACTGAGTAATTAAGATCAAGTTCCTCATTTTTTCTTCTATTGGCAATTATACAACAATTTAACCAAAAATGTTCAATTTAATTTCATCTGTAAGTAAGACGTTATTCCAAAACGCTTTGGAGCTTATTTATCTTTTTTTTTGCGACAAAAAGCGTAAGCTTTCCGTTTTTCGCACGAACAAGAAATTTCTGCGGAAAGAGTTCCCATTTAATCCAGTTAATCAGAGAACTTGGCCAGCAATTTTGAAGAGAATTTAAATGTAAGTTTTTTTCATTAAATTCTGCAGAGACTGTTACAGCACTCAAATGTGTTTTTTCATAAAATTTTTTAACTGTAAATCTCCGATCATGCTTTGTCAACTTTGCCGGTTGAACTTTTCTTGCCTTGTTTTCGGTCCAATTCTTTTCTTTAAAGCATTCTATCAAGCACTTTACTATAGGATGGAATAAATTAACTATTTTAGAGACATTTCAAACCAATTTACCTCCACTGTGAGGAAAAATTCAAATTTCGAATGGTGTTTGTGGTTTTTTACGAATACCAGCCATTTTAAAGTAATAAGCACAATAAAATTAAATCCAAATGAATTTTAAGGGTCAACACAATGCAAAAATAATTAAAAAAATGACATATGATAATTTTAATCATGAATTTATTTGAAAATATTTGAGTGTACGATGACTTTTGTAGCGTAGTATTTCTCTGTCTCTTCGTTTTTTGACACATTTCAAAAAGATCCGTCAATATTTTGAAAAAACTACAGGGTTTTATTTAGAATGACATAGGAATGATGTGAAAAGATATTGGATTTCATATTCGAATTCAGTTTCGCATTATTTTGGTTTATTAAAAAACTTTAAAGTGTACGAACACTTTTGAGAGCCACTATATGTGAATATAAGTTCCGAAGACTATTAGGTGCTTGTACTATTTGGTTATAAGTTTCCTTCCAGTGGCAGATACAAAGGGAGGGTCATTGGTGTAATGCCCCCCCCCCCCCCCACAAAACCGCCGTCAATATTATCTGTCCACATTGTGTTCAAACACATCTTTTCAATTAAATCTTTTATTTTTAAAACTAATTATTTGAAATGCTACTTCTTTTCATTGCTTCTGAAGTTGATGAGCAACGTCTATACCCTATTAGGTGCCTTATTTTTGGCCGATTTTGTGCTTTTTATTATATTGACACCCGAGCAGTTTCAAAATTTTTCGTGCCCAAAACCCCATGTTCGCTCATGGGAGGGGGGGGGGCATTTTTCATCATGCCCCCCCCCTCCTCTCATCTTCTAAAATGGAAGTCTGCATCTGCCCCTGTTGCCTTCAAGGCTGAATTCCAACCTAAATCTGAATTCAAGACACAAGACTTTTTAAAGACATTCCAAGCACGAGAAACAACACTTTAGTTGATCCCGAACTCTTCGACGACACTGGTCACACTACGTCCTTCCTCAAGCTTCCCAATCATTCTTCCTCGAGTAAAGTCGTCTAAATGATTTCTTGAAGATATGTTTCACAAAACAAATCACTTGCACTTGCAACGAATGTCTTTAACTACTGTGCTCTTCATCCTTTTATCACAGCTTTGACCTGCGCGCGCCGACCCACAAGGTTTACGTACACTTACATCACCTACGACGTTTTATTTCTAAAATTTGCATACAAATAGCCTTTCTACTGAATTATGTTCATATTATACTGCAATTTCATGGCTATCTTATACTTTGTTGGGGAGCTGTGGCGGAAAAGCCACTTGTTGCTTAAGTCTTGCACACCAGTGTATGTCTCTGCCCATGAATTAAATTTTCACTCCGTAGATCGGGACAAGGGATTAGTTCCCTTGAATTTGGATGGAGCCAGGATGTGTAGTGTATAAAGATATTAATTTTCAAATTTAAAATCGACATTTTTAGTTACAAGAAAAATTTCAAGTGAGTTTCTTTATCAATCACATTTCATGGATGCTTGCAAAGCATTCCAAATCCATTCTAGAATTCTTGCGGTATAAGTTCCAGAAGTAATCAGTCAGACGCTAGGAAGAAAACCCATAGAATACAAAACAATTTTATCATTCGAATATTAACGATCATTGAATTGTCAGAGGTTTTTCTTCAGATGAAAGTTAAAAAATCGAGAAAAAGAGACAATCTTCAGAAAACAACTTTCAAATAAATCTATTCATTTCTCAAAACCTTTCTGTGGAATTTCGTACCAATATGAAATTGAATGGTTATTCTTTGAAGACAGCGCTGTTTCGAGCGCCTAAGCGAAAAAAAGGCATTTTTGTTGATTGGAAGTCCGCAGTATTCATTGAATAAAGCTAAAACAATACATGGAGCATGAAATTTTGAGATATTACTGTGAAACGTCGAAGTGAGATGAATCAATTTTAGAAAAGAAATGATGCGGTTAACCTTTTTTCTGTTTCTTATTCATTGACATGGAACTGAAGCTTTTTTCGTACTATTTTTTTTTTTTTTGTTCCAACTAATTTTTAACACCAATGCATCGGACAGTATAATAATGAGAAATGATTTTTTTTAGTTATTTGGCAACATGAAGGCAATTTCATAGAAATGCACTTTTTTATTTTCTGAAAAAATTCATCATTCAAAGAAATTCGCTCGTCTAAAAGATTTTCTGTTTGCTGCTGAAGTTCTCTTTCCGCTTCACGGCAAATTCTATAAATTCCACATGTGGGGAACTTTAAATTTCCCTTGTTGCAAAACTTAGTGAGTAATTGCCTATGCTTTGGAACGTCGGGTTCTTTCTCATCAACACATTCCTTCAATGACTCTACAAGGTTCACAAACACTTTTTCTGTTTAAAATAGCATTCAATGCTACTCCAGAAACATAAAAAAATATCATTTTCTTCAGCAGGAATGTTGCGTTTGGCAAGCATAATTTGACATTTGGACGTGGATGACTTATTAGTTACCTCTGTATTATTTATTGTGTTTGAAGGAATCGGGAGACTGTTAAGCAAACAAAAATTTGATGTTGACTCATAACTTGAATTTTTTACATCTGAAATGAACTCTGACACGCATATCGCTTTCATTGCACTCTTAGCCTGAAGTGCAGTAGGCTTCATTCCAGCTTTTCGCCTCACTTGAGAGAAGACGTTCTCTAACGCATCCTGCGTTAATCTTCCCGGCAAAACGAATAGAAATCCCTTCATCAGCAACTCATTTGCAATATTTACGATATTCAATGAAGACAAAATCACTCCAATTTGAATGGACTTCCATGAGCTTCCAAATCAAGTGTGTTGGAAAACATCGACAACTGCATGCAGAAAATCGATGTATTTATCCTGATTTCTATAGCTTATGCACCTTTTTCTGTGGCGAGCTGTAACTAAGCTTATCCACTGCTCAATAAGGCAGATAAACCATGCAGTTGTTAGGGCATTTTTTGAAATTTGTTTTAAACTTACAGCCTTTTCAAGAGCGGCTGCAGTTTTTATAGAGAAAAGTTGAACATCTAATTTAACATTTATGGTTTTAAAGTGTGTGGGAAACAAATGTGATTTCTTTAGAAGATGTAAAGATCTTAAACCGAATTCTTCATGTAATTCTTGTATCCATAACTCCTAATCAGAACTTACATATCTTGATGGAAGGTCATTATTTTCACAGATATTACTTGGTAAAATAAATGGGTGACGCAAAAATGCACTTCGAATATTTTTGATCAAATGCAGACATCAGCTAAACAATGAATTGCTTTTCCATTTGCTTCATACTGTCTACATCTATTGTTTCGAGTTACAGTAATTCTGGCTGCTCTCCACACTCCAGTAATATTGCATCCCATATCATAAACGAATGCTATTACATTTAACCCAGCATTTTGAACGTTAGATTAAGATGTCATTTACGTAATCTTTCATTACAGTTCTAGATGTTGATGGGCCAGTAAGCTCATGCTGGGCAATTGCTTGCTTCCATGGAGATTTTAAGCCTCGAAGCATAACTACCATACAGTGATTAGCGAGCGTAGTAGTTCCTAAGGTAGTTTTCTCAATAAAGGATTTTGTTGCAGTGTCAAAATTTGTTTGGCAAGATATTTCCATTTCGTCAACTGAAGGACCGCAAAACTTATCCTCATCTATAATTGCTGTTAGTTTTGTTTCTAGAAGACTTATGAAGCTTTTTATAATACCTTGTTCAACATTTAAACCTTGAACTCTACGGTTTAAAGTACTGTAGGAGGGAGACGGATATCTCGTAAACCTGATGTATTCATACCCATGCTTACCGAGGGAAAATCGAAGCTTGGGCCCTTTAATTATGGATTCCTTATCCCATTGTGATATGGAATTCTGTCTACTACCCCAAAGGGACGTTTGTCTTTCATTCAAAAATGACTTCATTTTTCTTTGATTTGAAGACAGCTTTAAGGTCCTTATTTTGCTTTTCAAGCAGAGACAGCTGACTTTTAAAATCATTATTTTGATTTTCAAGTGACTTCACCCTTTCATGCAAAGTAATCAAGTTCGCACGGGAAACTCTGTTTCTTCTTTCATGTAAGATCTGTCATTAACTTGAAAGAATAAATGAAATATTTTATTTGCTCAAAGAAACATGAGCCTTAATATTGAACATTTATTTCTAGAGAGTTTGTATGAGCTTCTGTTGACAAAGTCTTATGGAATATCTCTAGGAGTAATGCAAAGATTTTAGTAGAATTTAGTTTACAGGTATATCTTCCTGTTTTGTCCAATCACCCCAAAAGGCGAGAAACTGAACATCTTCCACGATAAGTCTGCATTATAATCCAATGATTGAAACGAAAATTGCTGTGTACTTAAGGAAGTAAATATGCCACAAATATTTTGTTGTGATTCTGGGAAGGAAATTGACTGTTGTGAGGGAGTTACACTACCCGATGGGGACAAACTTAAAAATAATTGCGTGAACTGATTTTTTCAATATTTTGAAATAAAAAACACAAAAATGTGGATCTCTTGCTTGTTTGCTTAGAAATTATTTTTGTTTATTTTTTACTAACAGTGTGGACAAAAAAGGAAATGATATTAGGGTACTTTAGACCTATATTGAAATCTTGTATGATGTCATATTCACTTCTGCTCTCTTACTTTCTCATTTTTACCTTTGAGTTGATGAAATTGTCAGGAACATATTCAGGGTTAGGAGGTTCAATCAGTTCTGTCCTTATGTCTCCCACTTGTAGACTAGTGTTTGATGCATCCTACATAACACATCCTATGGTGGTCACATCCTACGTAATAGTCCAAGAGCTAGCAACGTCGAAAAAACAAGAATTTTAGGAAAGCTGGTTCTTTAATATATCTTTCCCGAAGACGTTTCGAACAGCGTGCGGGTTGTCTGGCGGCCGGTAAACGTTGTGTTTTTTAGTGCGCATCACATCTTTAGAAGTAAAAATATGGATTTTGAAATCATTTTAGTAAGAATCTTTTCTTTTTCAGTGAATTCTAAACACTTTTCGAAACACAAATTTAATATTGCCAGACAATTTTGTTGTTGCGAATATCGTGCCAGATTCAATTTTTTACGAAAAAAAAAATTTAAAAAAAAAACTATTTTAGTATGTCTGTCATTTTAACATTATTTTACCTACATATGAATAAGTACAAAATTAATTTGACAGACATGAATACGGTTGCGTACTCGACAGACAGACCGATTAATTGCTGTAGAGTAGCGCAGCATTATGCCTCTGAATATGAGAAAAATGAAACATTATTATTTAAATTCGTGCCAAAATGATATAAAATAGCTGGATATATATTTTGTTTAATAACAGGAGAAATATGTCACTTATAAGTATCAAAATTAGAATATTTACAGATTATATTTAAATCATAAAAATCCAATTGTAACTAAATTACATTATTTTTGTAAAAGATACAGGAAAAAGAACTTTAATTTAGAGCCAAAGTTCTCACTACTTATAAATATTATACTTAAAAAATTACAATCCATTTTTAACTAAAATAGGTATGTTCATTCTATAATTGTATCGCAAAAAAGTGATGTATCTCCATAGTCGTCATCGTCGTCACTGCTCTCATCATAATCATTGTAATCATCGTCATCTTGCGTAGAGTTTTCGTTGGATAATACTTCAGTTGCTGACATCGTTATTGAAAGTGATGATGGAAACTGCTCCCCAGCAAACCAGAGAAAATCGTATTTATCATCATTGATGACCCAACCGGAAGTTAACGGCGATAAAGATGACGGATTTTTTAAATTAGCGTTTCTCCAAATTTTTGTCACATACCGCACTCGCAATAAATGCTGATATAATTCAGCTTTGCATGGGGGTAAGCTCGATGCATCAAAATTTCGAATTTTTTTTCAAAGTTATCACTACATTTTTTCGATTCATAAGTTTTTGAAAACAGATAAAAGCGAACATCGTTAACATTTGAAGGATTAGTCACCCCATACATGTGACATATAAAGTTTTCTAACCTGTCAAATGTGCGTTCTAGTACACGCTCATCGTCTGTTGTAATCTCTTGACATGCCAACTGGTACTCAACAGATTTCTCTAGCAACTTGAAGGGCCTTAGTTTACCTTTCCGGAAAAAAGCTGGGGTGTAATCACATCCTGTTATTGCGTGGAAACATGGTAGAGCTTTTGATAAGGAAATACCAAGAGCTTGATATAACTCATTGACGTTTATTAGACGTTCATGGTTTCCTACTCCCCATTGAATCCAAAGCTTTAAAGGTGCATTCAGGTGATCCATATTGCCTAGAAGTATAATAAGAATATCAGAGTCTGAGCAACGTACAAGAACTTGAGAGTCAAAATTTATCTGGCAAATATGGTATATGATACGAGTATCAGCTTCTTCGTGTTCTTCACATGATAATGATTCTTCAACGATTCTAATAACTTGATTATTTACAACCTGATACGAGTAACACTTATCAAAACTCAGGTAAATAGTTTTATTCCCAATAAAAGGAAACATGTCATCATTTGCCCAATGATCAATAAAAAACCTTACAAGCGCTTCCTTGAACTGCGAGTTTCTGAGTTCACCAGCAAAATGATGAGGCCGAATTTGACTAGGTTTGATGAAAACTGTACTGGTTAATTCACTGCGACGTAAACGCTCACAATCTTTTATGGAAGGTTTGAAGTACTGATCAAAAACAATGTCAATGCGAGATGATTTAAACTGTGAAATCATTTTGAGGAATTTTTTCGATATGCCATCGAAAGTTTGTGGTATTTCTTTCATAAGGTGTAACATGAAGAATCCGTCCAAAATACTGATATCAAAACATAACAATTGCTGATTGACACTGCTAACTTTCTTTTCGAATACTTTGACTAATTGTGCTTTATCCGTTTTACAAATACTACCATCGGCATGGTACATTGATGTTGGTACTGGTGTTAGTGGAAATCCTAATACTTTTTCAATATCAACCTTGTTGTTCATAGATATCCCCAACATTCTACAGAATAGATCTCTTTGCATTCTTAGCTCAACAATTTTGTTACCAAGAGTTAGTTTTTTCTTCTTTGGAGCACAAGCAAAATTAAGCACTTGATTTTTTTTTATTGGTTTGTCAAATCTCTCCTGATCTTCAGCGCATTCATTTATAAACTGCTTTCGCAAATCGTCACCCTTTTTTTCAATATTCAGCAAAAAGTCAGCTGTATTTTCAGGAGCGGGTTTCGCAGTAGCAATATATTGTACAAACTATTTTTGTCCAAATTTTGATCAAATGGATTGTTATTTTTCTGAAAGATTTCTATAAAATCGGTGATTTGTTTGTTGTAAATTTTGATTCTATTAGGTTGTAAATCGGCAGACACGTCTTGTAATTGCCTCAATCCACAAACATCGAGAACGTGAGAAATTAAAGCAGCTCTAATGCTGTGACTCTTTGACCAGCGCTGACGGGCAGCTATGGAATTGGTAAAATGTGCAATACCGCTAAAGCCCTGGTTTCCTAGAAGCAAAGGCGCCAGTCTTCGGCGTCGCTCTCCGCCGAGGAGAAAACTTGATTCTTCTGCGCATGCGCGCCCGAGCTAAATCGACGTGGTGCATCGCCACGTCGGAATCAACTTGACTTTGATTTCAGCGTCAAGCGTGAGATCTACGCCGGTGTAATCCAATCAAAATGTCGCTAGATTTTTTCCCAGAAGAAACATTTATTGAGATGGTTCAGCTGAATCCTGTGCTATACAACGTATCGAAGAAAGGATACAAGGACCAACTAGCAAAAGAAAATTGCTGGAAAGCAATTTCAGAATCGATAAATGTTTCAGGTAATTTTAAAAGTTAATAATTATAAGAAAAAAATACTGTTTTCATGTCTAAGAAAATGAACTAAATTCATTATTCTGTAAACGATGCATATAATTTGATTTTCCCTGCCTCTAAATAAGAATATGTGATCAAAACGTTACTTAAACAATTCACCTTCAACGTACTCTGGAAATACACGAATTAAAGTTCACAATTGTTTGTATTTAATGTTATTAGTTCTTCATTTTCTTCCTCTTCCAGCAGCAATGATGTAATAAGACGTTTTTTAGTTGTAAGAGCCATTTCTCGTTTTGTGTCTCGATTTGTTTCAGTTTTGCAACGCAACTGCTCTCTCGCGAAAAAAACTCGTTCAGATTTCCCGCGCGCGATTGGGGTTGCCTAGGAAAACACTTTGGCGTAGCTCCTCGCTGCTCTTCAACTCGTCGCACGCTGACGTCGGCGATGGGCGCGGTTAACGCGACCTAGGAAACCAGTGCTTAAGACGTCTAGCCGCTTCGGCATTTATAGTCTGCTCCAGTGTAAGGTCAATTGGTATCCTTGAGAATGGTTTGTCGGTTCTTTTTATTCCAAAACATCCGTTTGTGAAATCATCTTTGAGTCCTGGATGTGTTTCATCAACATTATTCAAACTGTCTAAATATTTAACACACCATCGCATAATTCGGTTGATTTACAATGAAAAACAAATTTGTTATTTTTGGAATTACATACTTAAACATTTCGAAATCACCCATTCGTATACTTCTTGATAGGGTAATGTAATAGTTTACAAGCTGGATGTAAATCATATAGAATTGAGCAGTTTTCCCATGTTTACCTTGTCTTGTTTCTGCTACGAATTTTTCATAAGCAGATATTAGTCTCGATAATACATTATTTGATAATTCTATCGTCGTAGATGTACAAGTAACTTTAACCTCCTGGTAATGTAAGAGATCGTCAGAAACTTGCTCTTTCATAAAATATTATTCCATTTTGTCCATCTTTAAAAATGTATCAAAATGCAACATTTGCAAGCCAAGAGCCATCAACGGATGCAGACGTTTGCAACGATTAAAATGCTTTCCTTCAACTATCCCATTTACTGAGCCAGGAGCAATAATATGGCTCTCAATCATCATATGCGATAGACCACATTCATTAATAAAAACGCCTATAGCTTTGAAGAAAGCCATCATTAAATGGAATGAGCCAAGATGGATGAAGATATTATCGAATTGGGGCTTTGATGTTGATTGAATTTTATATGCTATTTTAGCTATTGCCAGATCATAAGTAACTTGCACGTACCTTTGATTACATTCTTCTCCAACGATTTGGGCCTGTTCCAGTGTATGTTTAACCACCGCTGCATTTGTTGGTGAAAAATTAATAGGCGTAAGATACGATACTTTTTGTTTGGGGCTAGTATCTTCAATGATTTTACAATTAAAACCAGTCCACATTGGAGTATTTGGCACATGAAAGACGTGTGAAAGTAAGTATAGCATATCTATTGTTTCTATCAAAGGTAAGTTTACGGGCCGAGTTAATGCATTGTCTTCAACTGGTGTTAAATGTTCTAATATCTGCAATCGATTTCCATACGAAGGGAGTTCAGGAATTTCTTCGTTAAACGTCCGTCTTCTTTTTGCTGGTGGTGGTGACATATCAAAACTACTATCTATATTGCTTGGGTTTAATTCTACATCGTAATCATCACTTACAATTTGGTAGATGATCCCTACGGTGTCATGCAGTGTATCTTTTCCATTTAAAGTGTCAACGTATCTATCGAAATTATCGAATGCTACACCTGTGCATAATGACGGACTTCGAATGATGTCAGGAGGACAAATTTCAGAACGTGTTACGGATGAGATCGTAGCTTCAGTTTCTAATTCTTCCAACGTATTGTAGTTGCAACAATGTCCAAGTCTATTCAAAATATTTATCATCTTTCGACTACTCGTAAGACTTTTGACAGTCATACCCAGAGTTATATGTTTTGATGGTTTCACAGTACCGTTGCTTACACAAAAAACAGCATCAGAAGCCAATGAGTTGCTCAATCTATGACAATTAACTCCATCTCTGCGACGAATATCTTTACCTCCAATCAATGCTTTAAAGAAACGATCTAATTTTTCAGGAATTGTGCATTCACCATTTATCAAATCCTTTGTTTTCATTGCAGCAGGTAATTTTGTTTTCTCCATTTTCAAAATTGTAGTTCTTAGAATCGAAGCAACTTTATCGATGAGATCATTTTCTTCGAGCATCATAAAGTCTTCTTCTAATAAGTTACTATCAGTATGCATAATAATCTTTTTTTTTGTATTTTGTTATAATCTTTATTTGCTTGAACTGTTTTAATATTTTTTCTTCAAGCTGATGATTTTTCATCATATTTATTTCTGATTCAGGATGAAGTACTAATTCCTGTTGTAATTCATAATTATAAGTGTCACAAAGAGAATTTAATAGCAAATAACTTTTTTTTTTAATTATGTCTTCCTGAATTATTGACACAATTTTATCGAAAACAGTGTTGTGAATATCTCTTACGCAATGCCAAGAGGGTCGTGCAGTATCAGTAATTATTCTTTTGTAATGATTGAAATATTCCAATTCACATGAATGATGATAGAATATTGGACCATTTGAGGATTTCAGATAACTAATTTTTTGTATCAACTCTTGATTTTGGCATTTTTTAACCCACTGCGTTACTTTTTCAAGCATCTTGACATCATTGGAAGAATGTAAATTTTGTTGCTTACCTTTGACTTGTTTTCGATCCTTTTCACAGAAAAAACAGACTCTTTCATTACTAAGACTTGAACAGGCATCACTACATGACAAAGTCTCTCTTGCATCTACTGGATTATTCGGTAATGTTGAAGAAGAACTTGATGTGCCAGGAAGAGTTATTGATGAATCATAATTATCATCAGATATATTCCGATACTTCGCCATCAAGGATGCAAAGGATTTGTAACATCGTGTGTGGTATCCATCAGAAGTATTTAGTTGTTGGGGTAACTTTATATTACTATATTTCAAGTTGAATGTAACACGAACACTCAAAACTTCTTCACATTTTTTCAATTTTCCTTCGTCAAATGCTATTATTTTTTCATTTATTCCATTGCAAAATACACATTTCATTTTATTTGCCATTATTCTGTCATAATTTTCACGATAATTTTGAATACATTTTTAAAAATAATATTTAAGAATAATCATATTGATGAGAAAATGTACAGTAACATTTTTCGTCAAAGACGCGTAAGAAAAACAAAGTTTACATACCAGCAAAACATTTCCACTGTTCTATCTAATTTCTGTTTTCGCAGATATTACAAAGAAAATAAGAAAAAGCAGACGATATTTAAGTTAAATAACGCAAAGACACATAAACATTGCAGACGATAGTTTAATTAAATAAAACAAAGAAGTATAAGCATTTTAGACTATTATCGTATGCAATGTTCTTTTTTCTTTGCATTATTTAATTTAAATATCGTTTGTAATGTTTGATAAATATTAAATGTTCAAATGTAAAACACGGCAGACGAGGAAGGGAAAAAAGGAGTCAGAAAAGAGTCTTCAAAAGATCTTGAGCAAGCAATTCACTATTATAGACCTTTACATATATATATATATATATATATATGTATTTTTAAAAAAATAAAAAAAAAGCTTTAACTGAAGATTTAAATTACAATTTTGTAATTTTTATCTCAGCGCTATGATTGCGCCACCACAATCGTTATTATCTTCCTGTTTCAGTAAGTGATCAACAAGAATTACATCACAGTGCGCAAATTGAAAATGGATGTGGTTCTCTGCGCGGCACGCTCGCAAAATGGAAAATACTTAACTTTTTACATAAATTTTAACAAAAAATAGGCAACATGTCTGTGAATTCAACAATCAATTCTTAATTTTAAAGCGAGGTGACTAATTTGACCTAAAACTTGGGCACCACGCTAGGAATACTTCTTTCGTTTGGTCTCAGCTTATCGGTCTGTCTGTCGAGTACGCAACCGAATTTATGTCTGTCAAATTAATTTTGTACTTATTCATATGTAGGTAAAATAATATTAAAATGACAGACATACTAAAATAGTTTTTTTTTTTTTAATTATTTTTTTCGTAAAAAATATCATCTGGCATGATATTGGCAACAGCAAAAATGTCTGGCAATATTAAATTCGTGTTTCGAAAAGTGTTTAGAATTCCCTGAAAAAGAAAAGATTCTTACTAAAATGATTTCAAAATCCATATTTTTACCTCTAAAGATGTGATGCGCAGTAATAAACGCAGCGTTTAACGGCCGCCAGACAGCATGCACGCTGTTCGATACGTCACAGGGAAAAATATATAGAGAAATCAGCTTTCCTAAAATTCTATCTCGAAAACGTTGCTAGCTCTTAGACTATAAGTGGGTGATGCATCTTGGTTTTTCTTCTTTCAACAGCCATGGGTCAGAAACAACAATGCTTCCTATAATTAATTTCAATTGAAAATTGCCGAGAGTAGGGTTACAATAAAGAATGCAAAGCTTGTCATTTGTCTTTTTTCGCCAACTCAAGGCAGTCATTGTTGCAACTTAAACATTTCAGGTCTAAATAATCACAAAACGAAAATATACTAGGAGCACTTTTTTTTTCACATCACCAAAATGTCGCTAAACTCGAAAATATGGCATGCATCCTTTCTTCATTCTTTACCTATTTTAAGGAATGGACTGGTTTTCTCAAATGATCGACAAGGGTTATTTGTGGTTCGAATTTACTTCATGTTATGATTTTAACTGCCATGGGCAAGTGAACGGCAGTATCTGACAGAAATGAGTTTTCGAGATAGTTGAAGAAATGTGTGTTGAATCAATACAAACAATAGGGAAGTGTTTTAATTAGATTCTTTTTTTCGCACCTTTTTTTCGGCGGAAACCAAATAAGCAAGCTTCTATAATAAAGCAAACATATTGTTACAAATTCTGTAAATAGTAATTATTCTTATGATTAATTTGTTTTAATTTAGCTAAATTTGGCGTTTATTCCAATATTTTTCATCTAAAATTATCTTAGTAACGTAACCTGTAAGTAGTTTCTTGTAATGTACATACAACCCCCTAACATTCGACTGAAGTATATGGTCCCCGAATAACATTTGTGAATGGAATAAAAAGAAAATACTAGAAGCATTTCGAATTTTGTCGAAACTTCTCTAGGATTTATAAATAGCCTCCGCGCGTGTAAAGTTTTAGTGATGCTTTTAGCTGTCTGAGATTCGTCTGAGCGTTGCTGTGTTTAATGTGAGGCACTCCGCTGTGTTTTTTTTTTTTTTTTTTTTTTTTGCGTATTTGGATGTAAATGCGTGTGCCATCGTTGAATATACATTGTTAGTTGATATTTGCCGAATTGCTATGGTGAATTTAGCAGTTGTTAACAATATTTCTTGTACAAAGTTGTAAATAAATCTCCAGTGTTTTTCTCAAGAACTGTGTCGTCATTCAGAGAAAGTGTGAAGTTGCACCGAACGTGTAACAATATTCAAACATATACAATATACAAAATATACAATAGATGACAAAAATGCAAAAAATAAATAAATAAATAAATATAATAATAATAATTTGCAGTTACCGCCCTTTACCTGCTTATGGCAGTATATTGGCTCCCTGTATTCGAATTTATCACAAACTAAAAGCCAGTGTTTGAAATTCCGGGACTAAAGTGAAAATAGACGAAAAAAAATGTAGATTGAGCATACTACAAGTAAATTCATGAGCGAAATACTTAACTTCCAATGTCTTAAAAGTGGAACAATTTAGTTATTTCCGATTTCTTTTTTAATGGGTAGAAAAGTACAGAAGATTGGTGTACCTGAATAAATAAGATCAGCTCTGCATATAGTAATGCGCTTGTCAAAAAGAAAATAACGGAAATTGAATCTCTTTTTGTTGTTATCGTATTATTCCAAAGAGCACTATAATTTATTGGCCGAAAATCAATGACAATTGACGCAAACTAAGAGCAGAAAAAGAAATAGGTTTGTGGCATAAGTTATTGAAGGGAAAAGGAATAAGTTAAGGGAAAAAGAATAAGGTTTGGTATAATAGGGGGGTAATATTCTTTGTACATTCGGAAATGCATCTTTCAATTTGATTCTCGTGAAATTGAACGCTTAAATATTGCATAAAATCGCTGAATTTAAAGTATTTCTATAATAGAAAGAGCGTTAACTGTTGAAATTTACTGAAAAATAAGTCCTGGCAAACTGAGAAATTCTCGGTCATGAAATGTGTTTGTTTTTTTCCCCTTCATGAGAGGCATATTTTGTTTTTAGAAATCAGTCTTAAATGTTAAAGAGGTACGTTTGACATAGTTTGAAACTTCAGCTAATTGAGAGAATATTGATCTGATGCTAGGAAATAGATGTTGGTCTACGGGAAAGCAGGCTCGTTTCAAGACGTAACTTCTTGTTATTTTACAAGATAAAAACTTAAAACTGTACACAGCTAACTGTGTCATCCAGTAATTCTCGAGGAAAGTTTGGAAGCTACCTTTGGATGCGGATTTGAAGTTGCTGAAATCACCCGTCTAACATGGTGATCTTCTGCAATGTAATAAATTATTGAAATATTGCGAAGAAAGGAAATGGGGGAGTTTTTAAATACTTATAAAGGTTCATTTTTCTTGTTCGAAGTTGCACTTTTTTTTGAAAAATAATCTATTTTACATCCCATTTCTCGGATGGTTCAAAGATACCCCCGAAGACAGGATGACTTTGAATCAGGTTAATAATTCATTTTAGCATAGTTTTAATAATAATTATTTTTTAAGTTTTGATAACTTTGCAATTATTTAGAAGCTTTCTTGAGTTTTGTGCAAATCTGAGCTTCAAAGCAAATATCGGAAAAACTACATTTTTTGCCATATAAAATCAACACATTTTCAGAAATTTTTGATTTTGATGAAATTTGGCAGGTAATATATATCCATATTCTGTATTTCTAAACTTTAATTTTTTTCTTAATTTTTTTTTTATTCCTGAGACATAGCCATTTCTTCGGATCGCGGATGCGTAAAATTTTATATTTTAGATTATTTTTCTAAAAGACGTAATAAATTTATTTAAATTAGTATGAAGATCAAACAAGGATGAAAGAGTTAAATAGTTTCGTTTTCATACGCAAATAAAAGTTAAATCTACTAGACAGAGGCGGTGATTGGGACTGAAAGAGGGGGGGGGGGCAAAAAAAAAAAAAAAAAACGACAACTACAAACCATAGGATTTTTAGTGGCAGCAAAAAAGGGAAAAGAAAAAAAAAGTATAAAATTTTGCTAAGGCTGGTTTTGAGAGCACATGAGTGATAATTGATGCAAATATAACAGCTTAATTCACATTTTTCTTGAGAGTTTGAGGAATTATGTACACATTAATTTTCCCCGAATGAAAGGACATGAATTAGACTTACATTATTTATCCCTAAATATTTTGAGATGTCACAAACACTTGGTAAATATTTCATAAAGCAAGTATGGCTTGTTTAAGTAAAACAATTGATTTACTAATATCTGAACAAAGAATACATAAACTAAATGTTACTGCTTGTATTAAATAATGTTTCGTAAACAGATGTACAAAATAAAACAAATAATTATGATCTGAAAAATTTGACACTTCTGCTTTTTTTGTAATTTCTAGTTTTGGTTTGTAAATTAGAAAATAAAATAAATAAATGAGCCATAAAGAGTGGGAGAGAGGGGAGAGGGTGTCAGTTCTCCCCTGCCCCCCCCCCCCCACTGCTACTAGACATTTTTTGAAATCAAATTGTCGTTTAAAAAGTACTGTTTTCGTCATTCTGGGCATAAAGAAAGCAAATGAGGAGTTGCAGTAGGAGGCTAATTTTCTTCCCATTGCACTTAGTGATGCATATTAGAAGCACATAAAAAATAAGCTGATCCTGGTGGACCTTCGTGATGAAAAAAATTGCTTGTACTTAAGAAAAAATTAAAAATTTGCTTTTTAGTCCCCAAAAACTTTCCGTGGGTTAGGTGATAAAATTTTGAATATACTAGGGTAAGAAACTGTTACGTTGCCCTTTAAAGCGAAACAAAAACGTTCTTCTTATTCCAAGACGTAGAAGAGAAATAAACTTTTGTAAATTTCAAGTTTTACTCATCCACGCAGCAAAAAATGACTTAACTCAGGAATAAAACTTTTTTAAGAAAAAATAAAAAAATAATACAGTTTAGGAGTACAGAATATTGGTACATGTTACCTACCAAATTTCATGAAAAGGAAAAATGGTACGTTGACGGCCCATTTGTTGATTTAGTATTAATTAATATAAACTCTGTACTTAACCGAAACTACTTTAGTACGAACGGAGTTTACACTACAACTATTCCTTTTAAAATGTAGTGGTTATAAATTAATTTCGAGATATAGTCACTATTGAACTACATTTAGGAAACTATTTTTTCTGGAAGATTTAATTTTTATAATTTTAAGCATGAAAAGGAAAATTGAATTAAAAAAAAAAAGAAAAAGTCAACTTTTGAAATGTGGTCACCAATTAAAGATATTAAGAGAGCAATTTTTCTGGCAGATTTAATTTTAGAATTCTTAGCATTGAAAAGGTAAGATGAATTTAAAAATGAAAAATACTGATGGATAGAATTGCAGACGAAACCGGTGAAGTAAAATGTTTTCACTAGAGTTGATGAAACTAATTACTTTAAAATCCTATTGATTCCCCCCCCCCGTGTCCGTTTACCTTGTCGTGGTGGGGGGGGGGGGGGCTTGCGGTGTGGTGAGTTCTTGGGAGGAGAGTGACCCCCCAGTTGCTCAAACAGAATATCAGTGTCAGGGGATCTTTTTCCCTTCCTTCCCTCATCACACTTACCAAATTCGGACGAAAACCCCTAAGCCAAGGTGTGTCTACCGTGCTGATGGCTGCGTGGGTACCAGGGGTACCTCAAACGGGAGTCTTCAGGGATAGCAGGAGAACCCTGTCGTACGCAGCCTTACCTCTGTGTAGGGGGGCTACACAGGGGCTAGACCCCACTTTTCTCAGGTTTATTTATGGAAGATAACGTAAATAACCCTTCTCCCCCCTGCGGCGAGCGTCAGAACGCATTATCGAGCACAGTTAAGTTTTTTCTTATTAAACACAACGATCCAAACCTCAATTTAAGTAAAGTTTCCCCCTTTTTGATAAATAAAGCGCTCACTCATTAAATAGGAGAATATCAGTATGTTAAACTACGCAGCGGTGAACTTCCAGTTGAAATTAGAGATACAAAACAAATTAAATCTATAATGGCTATAAAACAAATTGGTTCATATCTTGTTACAACTTCAGAACATAAAACTCTTAATTTTTCACGGGGAATCATTTCCGAACCTGACCTTCTTTTTACACCCGAGGAGGAAATCTTGGAGGGAATGAAGGATCAAAACATGAGTACAATAAAAAGGAGCACCATAAAACGGAACGGCGGAATGATAACCAAACATGTCATTCTGACATTTAATACACCCGTCCTCCTGCAACGTGTTAAAGCCGGCTATCTCTCTTGCCCAGTTCGCCCCTATATTCCAAATCCGCCTCTTTGTTTCAAATGCCAGCGGTTCGGACATTCGAAGTTTGCGTGCCGTGATACTGACACCTGTGACAGGTGTGCAGAGTCCGATCACGACAGTAATGCATGTAACAAGACCTACAAATGCGTAAACTGCAAAGGGGACCATCCTTCATACTCCAGATCATGCTCAAAATGGCTCACAGAAAAAGAAATTCAGATAATTAAAACAACACAAAAAATATCTTATCCAGATGCAAGAAAACTAGTTGAATCACGCACACCAACAACAGGTCTTTCATATGCTTCAGCCGTTAAAAAGGCATTGAAGTATGTAAGCACACAAATAGATACCAAAACAGATGCTTTTACTAATGCCAAAACTGTAAACACAACCAAATCAAGTAAACAAAATAATAGCCTCAAACCTTCTTTTCAGAAAACTAATCAAAATCAACAACAAATACAAAAAACAAATACTGTATCTGTTGCTGTTAATAAAAACAAACCATTCGCTCTCAAAATTTGGAAAAACTTATTGAAAAAATTATTGAAACGCGCGTAAAAATTGGGGTAGCTTCTAAACAGAGCCCCCCAAAATTTTATAACTTTAAAAAAGAGAACTTTTTACTTTCTAACAAGAAAGTAAAATTGAACAAATCACAAATAGAAAAATTCCAACAACCTCCTCCCCAGGAGGAGGACGAGGATGTTGATTTTGAAGATCTTCCGCTATCGGACGATGAAGGGTGGACGGACCATCCTCCTTCATGAGCTGCTCCCTCTTCTTCCGGCCGTTTCTCTTTCCTTTTTTTCTCCATGGCCCTGAGCATTCTCTCTTGGAATTGTCAGAGTTACTTGCATAATGTCACGGACGTCAATGATCTTACTCAATATCACCAACCGGCCATATTCTGTCTACAAGAAACGTTTCTTTCCCCTGTTGATAAACCGAGATTGAAAGGTTTTGACATATACCGCAAAGACCGCTTGTCAGGTGACGTTGTGGAGGAGTGGCATTGCTTATCACCAATGATTATGCATCCAGCCAGCTCAATATCAACACATCCCTGCAAGCAGTAGCTGCGCGCGTTCACCTTCACTCGCTGTTTACAATCTGTTCTGTATATATTCCACCTTCTTACGACTTGAGAGGCGTGGAATTGCAAACACTTGTAGATCAACTTCCTCCCCATTTGTCCTTTTGGGGGATTTTAATGGCCATAATCCTCTCTGGGGGAGTTCAGACTTCAACAGCAGATATTTAATAATTGAAAACTTCATTGAAGACAACGATCTATGTGTTCTTAACACAACGGTGAAAATACCTATTTCCATCTTTCTACGTAAACCTACCATGTCATCGGTCTTGCAATATCCTCACCTTCCTTTCTGCCACTTTGGAATTTCCAGGTGCGGGGTGGTCTCAACACTAGTGGCCACTTTCCAAACAAAACAACTTGTACTGGATGCTGCAGCTATCAGCAGCATCGTCTTCACATTGATCGAGCTGATTGGGCAGAATTACCTAGTTGGCGGAAATAACATCGGAAGACGTGACTGATATTGATATTGATGTAGCGGTAAAGCGAGTACCCGACATTATTTAAACGCAGCTAACGCTGCTATACCAAAAACCACTAGAGGCAGGATCAAATTTCCTAAGCCGTGGTGGAACTTACATTGTCAGGAGGCTTATAAGAAACAAAAAAAAAAAAAAGACATGGAACACATTTCGTCGTTATCCAACCATTTGTGTGGTTGGATAACGACGAAAAATCTCGTGGCACTTAAAGGAGCTCGTGCTGAAGCTTGAAGGATTCGACGGAAAAGCCAGCTTGAGTCGTCGAGAACTAAATATTGCTTTACAAAAATCAAAAAACACATCACCAGGTCCAGATGAAATTCACAATAGTATGTTAAAAAATCTAAACAGGTCCTCATTAGAAAATATTCTGCAACTTTTCAATAGAATCTATTCTGAACACAGATTCCCAAAATCCTGATGTCAAGCAATAGTAATTCCGATCCTTAAAACCGAACAAACAATCTGATAAACCCGAGAGCTATAGACCTATAGCTCTCACAAGCTGCTATGTAAACTAATGGAGCGGATGGTCTACGCCAGACTCATGTACATTCTGGAGTCACAACATGTGCTCTCTTCATATCAAAGTGGATTCAGACGCAGCAGATGCATAATCGACAACCTGCTGCTTCTTGAAACATCAATAAGGGAAGCATTTATTAAACGAAAACATCTTGTGAGCGTATTCTTTGACATTGAAAAAACATATGACCGTACCTGGAGGTATGGGATCCTCAAAACCCTGCACAAGTATGGGTTGTGAGGTAACCAACCCATCTTTCTCTCTAATTTTCTAAGAGATCGAACTTTTCGCATACGTGTCAAGTCTGTTCTGTCAGACCTTCATTCAAGAAGGAGTTCCCCAGGGAAGTTTACTGAGCGTAACCCTTTTTGTAATAGCAATCAACAGCTTAATCGATCAACTACCTCCCGGTGTTAAGGGTACCATGTTCGTTGATGACTTTCAAATTTCTTTCTCTTCATCGAACATGAGTATCATTGAACGACAACTTCAAATCACTATCAATAATGTATCACAAAGGGTGGAGAAAAATGGCTTCACCTTCTCTGCTCAAAAAACATTTTGTATCCATTTCTGCCGTAAAAGAGGGCTTCACCCTAATCCAAACATTCTCCTTAACAATCAACAATAGCTGTAAAAGATCAAGGAAAATTTCTTGGTCTCACACTTGATAATAAACTTAAATTTATCCCGCATATACAACAGTTAAAACAGAAAGGTTCATTGAAATTAAATATCCTTAAAATCTTAGCGAATACTTCTTGGGGTGCTGATACAGAGTCTCTGTTAAGAATAAACACGGCTCTTATACCCTCAAAACTTTATTATGGATGCCAAATGTATGGCTCCGCGGCAAAAACTTACCTGAAAACTCTGGATCCAATACATAATCAGGCACTGCGCATCTGCACAGGAGCTTTCCGAACCTCACCTATCAACAATCTTCAAACCAGGGTTGGTTAAAAAAACCGGTTTTTTTTCAAAAAAAAAAAAAAAAAAAAACCCAAAAAAACCGGTTTTTTGGTTTAAACCAGGTTTTTTTTTAAATCGGGTTTTTTTTTGGTTTAAATACTATTTGCGAGAAAAACAATTAATTTTCGGAAGGTAATTAAGGTTCCATGTAATTAACAGTTATTCAATAGTCACATTATACCTAATTTCTTGATTAATTAAAGAGATAATAACAAAATCTTGTAACTAAATTAAATAATTAAAATAGCTTTCTGCGGGGAAATATTGATTGAAATGTTTGACTTGATTATCATATTAGTATGCATGTATATATAGACCTTTTATGATACGAAATACTTCAAGAAGTGGTTGTGATGCGGGTTAAGATAAAATATAATGAAGATCTAAGAAAAAAACTTTATAAAACCAACATAATATGAATAATTATCGAATAAAGGTAAAAGTTATATTTTTAAGCATAATCTTTTTAAAAGAACAATTTTCATATTTTTTCTTTCTGATCTTACATAATGCTGATTTTTATATACACAATGTCACAAATATTGAAGTAAAGCAAAATGTAGGTACAACAGTACATTATTGAACAGTCAAAAAATCGATTGCTGTTGTACTGACAAAGTTTTAAAAAAAGGTGCTGCTCTATATTCGACTCCGTTCTTATTTTGGAAAGACTTGGAAAAGATATCGACTATCGCTAAAACAAATAACCAAATAAAAAATACAAAAATTGGTATAATATGGCTTAAATGACAGCTTATTTACTGGGATACATGTTGCATCCAGCATTGAAGTTAAAAAAATATTAAATGCAAACTCTTTAGAACAAATAAATGTGCAGCAAATTCTATTTTAAGAAATTTTTTTGCCAAAAACGTTATATCTTCTGTAACAGTGACTGAGTGGTGGAAAAGCTAGGAAAAAGAATTTGAAAAATGCAATGCAACCGTCTTTAAAAGTCTTCAACATTACTAAAACCAGCTTCAGAAAAGTGCAGTGCATATATTTTCGTCATTTAGATATCATTCATAACTCAAAAATTGATTAGGCTCTGGAAAAGCTTGAAAACTTGCTTTTTGTTCAAAGTACTAAATAACATAAAAATAATATTAATTTATAATGTAAAAGTTGCTATGTATTTATGCATATGTTATTGTGGTGTAAAGTTGATTTTATGTAATTGTTAAAAGATTTATACACATATTTATGAAACGAGTTGAATACATTACACATACAGGGTGTCCGAAAAGTCCTCGACACATAACAATGGTATTTTAGGTTAAATGTGTCAAGGACTTTTCGGACACCCTGTATATTTATTTATAAATGTAATTTTACAGTTTTTGTTTGTAACAGATTAAAAATATTTTGCTTTAAACCAAAAGAACCGTTGTTTTCTCCAACAGTCTTTAGAAAAAATTCATTTAGTTGAAAGCCTTGAACAAAAAGACTAACTTTGAAGCTTTTTCCAATCCTAATTTGTTTCTTATTTTTGATTGTACGAATCCAAACGTCGAAAAAATTCTTTCGACACTGGCAGACGAGGTTTTTGCTGTGGTCAGTTGCTCAATTTCATTGAACACTTTGTCATTGAATTTATTTATTTCAGTTTGCTGGCTCTTCCACCATTCATAAGGGGTGACTTCGTTTACTACGACATTTTGATCAAAAAAATGTTCTTCAAAAGGTGAAGTTTTTGCATTAAATTTTATAATGAGTGAAAGCATAGAGTTAGATAGATATTTTAGTTTTGCAAAACTGAATGCATCTCTCTTCTCTTCTTCTGAGAGTTCGCTCTGATTATATCTTGGGTCTAGCATGTATGCCAGAAAATGTGCAGGTGTCAAAGCCATTTCATATCTGCGCTTTAAGTGATCTTCGACGTCTTTACTCACTTTGTTCTGTCTCATTGTATTTTTGAGATCCTTCCAATAATGCACGGCATCAGAAATAGAGCAATTATTGCTTTGAATTTTATCTAGAGCAATTGCAATTGGCTTTAGAAGCTCAAACATATCTTCTGCATTTCTTTTTAAATTAAGGTTTGATACCAGCTTTTGAATGTTTTTATCAATAACATTTCTATTTTCTTCCAAAAATTTTCAACAAAACTGACCCATTTTTAAGGTAAAATTCCAAGGCATCAGAAAACGAATTTCATCTTGTATTTGAAGGAAGTATTAATTTTACTGTGTTTGCATGTGATCTATAACAAGAATTTGCAAACTGATTGTTGCGAAAATATTTTATTACTTCTAATAAATTATCTTTGACTGTAGGATATTTAGTTGCAATATCATTTGCTAATAAGTTCAGCACATGTGCGGAGCAGCCATACGTGATTAAATCAAGTTCTTCACTTTCATTGAGCAAATCCCGCATTTTACTTACATTAGAGGCATTATCAGTTACAACTGATCGAATAGAGCATTCCATATCGGATTGACATTTTTTAATACTAGATAATGCCACTTTCTCTGAATTATCTGCAGTGTGAGCTATTTCACTTGTGTCGATTGTATCAATTAAGAAAACGTAACCTGTCTTGGTGGTCACAGTTACACATATAACTGGCTCATTGTGGATATTTGACCAGCCATCAAATCCAAGACAGACAATCTCGTTTTTTTAAAGTGTTAGAGCATTTCTTTTTTTCTTCATTATAAACAGTATCTAGCAAATGTCCTCCATTTCTAGTCCAGGATACCACCCTCCTAGTCGATTTCATGACGACTAGGAGGGTGGTATCCTGGACGAAGTTGCTACACTAATTTTACAAATTGTTGATGCTCCCCACTTCGGAAGGCATTGTTGGTGGCGTATATAAAACGTGCTACTTGCTCATCCAAAACAGTTTTTTGACTGGCAGTTGATCTCAGTGTGTACGGATCTAAGGATGGAGATACTTTTTGTTTTTTATTTGCAGTAAAAACCCTGCCGTTTTGAGAACTTATGCTCCTTTCTGTATCATAAGAAGTTGATAGTCTAGGGTTCGAAGTATCACCTAAAAGTGAATGATAAAAAAACTTCTTTGAGTCGAACCTCTACAACTAAATGTTTTGTAATAAAATTAATTTATCAAACGTTACTTCTGGTCAACATGTATGTCTCAACTATTGTAATGTAGTAAATTGTTTCTGCACTACAATGCTACAGCAATTCTTAATAAATTCTTTAACAGATAATCAAATGACCCGCCAACGTAAAAGAATAACCACATTTTGACTCATAGATATAACATTAAATTTCCTCACCTAAAGAATTGCTTTTACAGACAGTGAATAAATTTCAATTTTAATACATAAACTTCTGAAAGTTTCAGAAATTTGCAACAGCTTCTAAACTTATGTTTTTCAAACTTAGTTTTAAGTAGTAAATAGTGATAAAACCATAAATGTAAACCAAATAGCTCACACTTTTTATATCTACTAATAAAACCCATTTTAGAATGCAGGCTTCTTCAAGAGCAAATGCATCTCTTTTCATATATTTTCTAAAAATCTATGATATGGCTGCCATGGACAGTAAACACCAAACTCAGTTCAAAACTTCAATTGAATACTTTTTTGATGAGTGTGCATTTACCATTATTTTTAAATTGCAGTAACAGAGTTAAATTGAACCCTTCTGTATAAAAAGAAATAATGTATAACTGAACTAATTTCTGACAGCTTGGAATTTTTTTCTTCTTTTAATGATATAATTATTTTGATACTTTCTCTTGCGCGGATTGTTCAAAGCAATAGAAATATTCCATGTAAAAATTTATCAATATAAAAAATTTAAGAATTACTTTAAAATTCATGGCAACTGTTCTACAAAACTGATATTAAAGAAAATTAAAAAATTAATGCTTGGTCAAAATCATCATCAAAGAATTTAAAATAAAAACAACCATTGATTTAAAAAAAATTAAATTAAATTTTTTTAAAATAAATTTAATTTAAAGCAAGGATCTAAACACACACACACTTAAGTAAAGAATTTTAAAACCTTAAGTTTCCTTTAATTTGAAATTACAGCTGTTAAGTACTTCTGTTTTCTCATTCAATTTCCTATTCTACATTACAAGATCTTCGTCAAACTTGAAAATTCAAAATGTGCATTAAAAAAAGATGTATATATGTATGCATGTGTGTTTCAATATTTCTTCAGTTTGAGATTTAATTTTTTGAGTACTTCTGTTTTCTCATTTATTTTCTTATTCTGCATAACACTATTTCATGTCATTTAAAATCAAAACTTCCATTTTCTAAATCAAAACTCATTAAAAGTTAAGCGATTTAAAATGTACCCTTTTGCAAAATTCAAAAATATTTTAAGCAAGAGTATTTAAAATAAGAAATTGCAATATTTAATGCTTTAGATATAAGAATATGATAAAAGTTTCTTGATGTAAAAGTTTACTTTTTTTTCAGTACTTCTGTTTTCACTTTCATTTTTGTGATTTCAAATATCAGATATATATTTCTTGGTTAAAGAAAATGTTTTTATACTTATGAAAACTAATTTAATGCCAAAACTTGAAATGTATTGAAAAATAACAAATGTAAACAACATTTATTTTTAAAATAATAGTGTGCAAATGCTGGCTATACATTTCAGTTTTGAAATCAAAATTGAAAATTTGCATGATTGTTACAAAACAATTATTTTATATTTAATAAAAAATGACTTATTTGCATCATCCAAAATGACTTCTGTTTCATGACATTTTTCAAGATGATCTTTCATCCTTTTAACTTGCCCTTCCATCTCACGACCACAGTTTTTACACGTAGCTCTTAATCCTTTTCTTGCTTCATTTTTGATTTCATCAAATGAAAGCCAGATTAGGTCTTTTTTTCTACCAGAATTAGACATTCTTTTTAAAACAATATGAGTAAGTAACTTTTGTAAACTGCACAGGTTAGTTAAGGCAAAGCAAATACCAAAATCCCAATTCCAATGAACAAAAGGGTGGTAAAAAAGCTAAGAATTATCTGCACCCAATAGTCATAAAAGCAGCATAGGTGTATAGCCAATCAAAATCTTTTGAGCACACAGAATCCAAAAAAAAACACCAATGGAAAGTGTAGTTTATGTGTGAAGATTTATATATTTCTCAATCAATTTTTACACATACATTTGCATTTTGTTCTGGTAATTTAAAAATTTGTCTTTTAATCTTCCTACATTATAATATAAGGAACTATTATGTATCATAATATGAAGTATAAACTTTTTTTTTTAATTTGATTCAAAAAATATTATTTGTGTTCACCTGCAGAACAAATCTTAATTTTTCGGTGCAAACAATTAAGTCAGACGGTAGATTACCTTACAAGTCAAAGTTAAAATTCCAGGAAAGTGCAAATAAATGGGCAAAAATGTTACACGCCTGCAACAGGAGTGAGCAATATAATGGATTGCATCTACAATAAAAGATTCAATCCTTAGTAAATCCTAACTAATCATGCAAATTAAGCATAATGATGGAAGTTGACTGAAATCTGCTTTTATGGCACATATATGAAATAAAAAATTTATTAATATTTTTTTTCGATTAAAGCTTGTAATACATTTTGAAGAAGCAACTTTGCAATTTTAGTATTTGTCTCTGCAACTTAGCTAGGAACTTAGCATACATGGAATTTAACATATTTCAATATGTGTGGGGAAATCAATGTCAACCTGTAAAAATGGATTTTTTTTTTTTTGTTGGTTTAAAAAAAAAAAAAAAAAAAACTATTTTTAAAAAAAACCAATTGGTTTAAAAACCATTGGTAAAAAACCATGGTTTAAACCAACGTGGTTTAAACCAAACAACCCTGCTTCAAACAATAGACTCCTCAAACTCTCCTTGAACTTCTACTTCAAAACAAAACCTTACACTGATCACCCTTTACACCTGCATATTTTTAATCCATCTAATGTTGTCTTATTTCTTCATCGTCCATCTGCAACCCTAACGTTTGGGATCCGAATGCGCCAGGTGCTCTTAGATTTGCAGCTGTCAGATTTCAATACTCTCAATACAATAGAACTAGTTGAACCATGGTGCAAAGTAAATACGAGTACATCTACCATCAATGACCTCGCTAAATTCCCTAAAGAAACTACCTGTAATACTGCTTACCAGCAAATATTTTATGATACAAAATGCAAATATTCTGATTACCATGTCATTTTCACTGACGGATTAAAAGCAAACGACCACGTCGGCTTCGCTGCAGCAATAAATGGTCAAGTTACCGCTGAAAAATTATACCCATCTTGTTCGGTTTTTACATTGGAAATTTAAGCTATCTTTATATCTCTACAATCAATAGCCCAATCCGCCCACAAAAAAATTATGATATATACTGACTCAAAGAGTTCAGTAGAAGCCATCACTCACTGCAACAATAATAGCCACCCCATAGTCATTCGGTCATATCATTTGTACAAAAATCTTATGCAAAATCATTTTCATGTTCTCTTCTGTTGGATCCTTGGTCATGTGCACCGGAGTAGCAGGCAATGAAATCGCCGATTCAGCTGCCAAAGCCACATATATCCTGGTTGATGATAGTGTCCCTTTTGACGACATTAATAACGCAATATCTGAATGCCTTAACACGCATTGGCAGCGGACCTGGAATCTTGAAACACAAAATAAATTGCATTCGAACCAACCCTCTATGACAGGTTTCAAATCATTACAACTTTCCAGGAGAGAACAAGTTTTATTAACTCGACTTTGCATTGGGCATGCCAGGTTCACACATAAATACCTTTTATGTCGCGACCCAGCTCCGACATGCATTACATGTAATGTAAATCAAACAGTGTTGCATGTTTTAAGTAACTGCCCAAATTTTAATCAAATACTTTTCAAATATTTTAATGATTTTAATCCATGTTTGAAGGACCCCATCGCAATTTGTACTCCTTCCTCCAGGAGATTGGATTCACCTTTTTAATTTAGTGTTTGTCTGGTCATTATGTGATTTCGTCCTTTCTTTGTTTTTCAAGATATTTTTTCGTCCATTTTGTCTTTATCTTCAAATTGTTTAAATGTTTTTATCGGCTGCACTTTTTTAATATTGGCACTTGAAGTTTTATGCTTTCTCCTTCAAAATATGCTTCTATTTACTATATTCTTCAATAAAAAATAAATAGCATATAATAAAATATCGTTTGGCGCAGTATAGCCCTCAAGGGCTCTTGCGCCATAAAAACCAACTCAACCAACCAACCATGTTTGAAGGAGTTGCTGGGCGACCCACCCCATTGCAATTTGTACTCCTTCCTCCGGGAGTTGGCTTCTCCTTTTTAATTTAGTGTTTGTTTCGTCAAAATGTGATTTTGTCCTTTTCTTGTTATTCAAAGTTTTTGTCAACATATTGTTTCATACATTATCTTAATGTTTGCATGTTTTTATTACTTCATTTAAACTACTCATATTTATACCTTTCTTCTCAAAACACGCTTACTTTTATCATATCTTGACTTATGTATATAATTGGTACTAAAAAATCGTTTGGTGCAGTATAGCCTTCTAGAGGCTCTTGCGCCACTAAAAGTAAACAAACCAACCAACCTATTGATTTTCCTCAAAGAATTATAAAATTCGCTTTCGAATTCGTCAGGCTTATAAATGCTTAAAAATACGGTGCTAATACAACTATGTACTTGCAACCTGTGGATTATATCCTAGAAATACAATACAATCTTCGTTAGCTGAAATGTAAGATTTGTTTCCTTTTAACATTTTAGGCTTTTTTTCTTTCTCAATTAAGAAATAGTCTACACGCTTTCTCAAGAATCTGCGACGCACGTCGTGGTGTCGCGCTATTTTTGCTACCGGGGTCTTAACTAAAACATAATATAAGGCGTCGGTAAATTACTATCATTACTCTAATTGAAATAAAGAAGTCCAAGGAAAAAACAAAAATCTTTTAGACTGATCGGTTTTGTCTATTCTTAAAAGGCGCTCTAATTTCTTGAAACGTTTCGAAGTAGTGTTGAAGGATTACTTGGCTCTCTTATTTTCTTATAAGCTATCTCGCTAATGAATGCATTTAAGATCTACGTGATCAACGGATGGTTTTCTAAAGATCTGTTAAAACTCTTTTCTGATCCCTTTATTCTGCAAGAGAAAGGGATCATGAATATAAAGATGAGGAAAAGGAGATTTTTTCTTTGAAGGATGTAGTGCAAGATTGATTCTGTTTACAAACTAAGTCAATTGATAGTTCTTCTCGAATTGAATACTTGATCAAATGCGGATGTATGCAGTGTTTTTATGTACTGAATCTACGTGAATATTTTTGTTTACCTCTTGAGTTTGTAATGCTTGAAATTCTCTTTGAAATGAATGCTCTTGGGGGGGGGGGGGGGATCACAAAAAAATATATCAGATAGCATAAATTCTCATAATACGGCCGCGTTTATTACGAAATCACGGATAAAACGAACATTCTTTTAGGGAAGTTTTACTGATGAATTACTGAATATTTTACTATACAGCACAATTTGTAAGTTTAGGGAAAAACCGGATGAATTCTTTAGTCGTCACTATTATATTTTATTAATAAATACCTTTTGGAAAAGACACCCCCCCCCTCTTCTTTTTAATTCTAAGAGTTAAAACGATATTTTTTAAAGAAAATGATTAATTCTAACTAACCTTATATTAATTCTGAAAGTTTTTTCTTTTTTTTGGGGGGGGGGGAGGCGCCATCAATATTTTTTTAACTTTAAATGTAAGGCATCATTTTAAAGATTTTTTGCATCGCTTTCTGCGAATAACATAGAGACAATTCGAAACTTTGTTTTCGTTAAAAAAAAAAAACTGATTTAGTTTGCTTTTTATTACGCATTGCTTCAGTGCATAGCATCTCGAAACGGAGACTTATTGACCCAGTTGATTAGAGCGTTGTGTTTCTGATGAGAAGGTCGCGAGTTCGGATGCCCATGTTCTGAAAAATGTCGTTTTATTGATTTATTTTCTTCAGCTGAATTATGATCCAAATTTCCGCGAATATTAAGAAATATAGTTTAAAAAATTTAAAGAATAATGACTATTCTGATGACAATAAATGTCATACCGTTACAAGGCAGAAGATTTGTCATCGGAATTTATCGATGAACAAAAGACGTTTTGCCTAAGTATTACTAATGTTAGTACTAGTTAATGAAAATGAGTCTCAAAGAATAGATGGGTCCAATTGTGAATTTTACGTGTTAAGAAAAAATGAAAATGAATGTGATAGTGTGAAATGAGGAATATAGAGAGCTAAGAATTGGCTACACGGAGGAATTATTTGGGTCCACCAATTACCTTTATGCTTTCAAATGTAGAGGGGAACGTACAAATATTACTTTCGAAAGAATAAAGAAGGGTGGGTAGACATTCAATATTGTCAAGGGCAAGTACACATTCTGATATCTTTAAAAGTTTACACTTTACAATACTATATTATTTCTATCTAATGTTATTTTTCTTAATAGAGTTGTAAAATAAACTTTATGAAAGTTATAATTAGTGTCCAAAGCTATCATCTATTGCTGCATACACAAAAGTAAAAATCAAAGTTTTAAGTGTCCCAAGTTAAGGAGGAGAATCCTTAACTTGGACTATGAACATTTTTTTGTATTATTTTTACATTTATACACATCTATACCTTGTCCTGAGGTAAAGTGCTAATGCTTTTCCTGAAAATAAAAAACTTCGTTCAAATGTGAAATATATTATTAATACTAGCTGCGTCGCCCGACTTTGCACGGTCTACATCGAAACTAAATGTTATGTCATGTGACGCGTGTTTAACAATCAGGCTTGAACAAATAAATAAATAAATAAATATATCAGTAAAATTTTGCGGCAGATTCCAGAAAAATAACCGAAAAAGGAAACATTTTAAATCACCTGATTACAGGAAAAACCTCAAAACAAAACCCAGAATTTTATTTGTTCATATTCGAAAAAAAAAATGGCAACAGATCTTTCTTCTCAATGATTTTCTTCACGATACAAATTTCAATCACATCATTGCTATGGAAAGTTGAGATGAAGCACTGAATAATAATTTGAATGGAGGAAAGCCTTCGAAAAGTTGGAATTTCATGTTGAAATCTAAGTGTCATAATTAATAGTTTTTAATTGACATCTCCGCTAATTATTATTGGAGGATTATATTAAATAGCCAAACATAAGGACGGGAAAGGTACGAATCCATCTATACCTGGTTCGATGGTCAATTTCTGGCGTTCGGAAGAAGTAACTCGAACACAGATACATAGATAGGTACATACGCTCAGTTTTTAATTATGCAAGATGCTACTAACGTTGAAAGTTCATAACTGCCTTTTTAGATAACTGAGCAATATTTACTAGTTTCTTTAATTTTGTATGCTTTTAGCGCAAAATGTGTATAAAAGAACTAGAATATACATATTTGTGTCTCAGCAGGGAAAAAATCTCTATAGTAAAAACAATGCATTGAATAATATTGGTTATCACATTGCAATACTGCTTCTCTTTAAAAAACCCGTCTTATTCGTTCAGGGAAATATAAAAAGCTTTTTCGGCATTCGGTAAGAAAATAATTTTCTTTACTGCGATGTTTTCTTGTTTTCAATCAAAACTGATATCTCAAAATGGCGGAAAATGTAGCTTGAAGTGCAGAAGTTTTCTTTACACGTAGAAATCTTCAGAACGCAAGAAGGCGTATTTTCTGAAATGGAATTTCTTTTTCTCATTGAGCGCATATATCGTAAATATCTAAACAGACTTCTTTCTTTTTTCTAAAGAAAAGAAACGGCTGCCTATTTTCAGGCTACTCTACGTCAAATTCATATGATTCGAAACTCAGTCCTTTGGGATGCCAAGGTTTTCCAAAGTCTCTTTTTTTTTTTTAACTACAAAAATGCAAGTCCATTTTTAAAAAAAGTAAACTAATCCTTGCATTTGAGCTTTGTATAAGGTTTATAAAAACAAAAATAGTAATAGAACTGATAACTTCTACTAATTACACGGCAGATTCAATTTACAAAGTAACGGAGTACGTTTCATATTATTGTGTGTTAAATTCACAGCATTTTGTAGGTAGTAACCAGATCTTTTAGGATTTAGCTCGAGATTTTTTTTAAGTATGTTGTTTTGAGTAATCACGATTGCTTATTGTTCTCATTTGACTGTTTTGATGTCCTATGATTTTATTTCCCCCCCGCCTCCCTCTGCAGCACCACCGTCGGCCGGCCGCCTCACGATGCTGCTAGCGAAAACTGTCTCCAGGTTGCGTCACTTACTTGCCTACACTTACACCTATGCACAAACACATACACCTATGCACAAACACATACACACACGCATACATGCAAACACACAAACACATACACACACCTACACATACAACTACCCACAGATACACATACCCTCCACACACAAACACACATACACACAATTACCCACACACACACATGCTGCCTACACACATACACATACTCCCCACACACAAACAAACATACCCCCTCCCCCACACACGCCTACATACACACACACACACTCGTGGTTGCGAAAAACATAATTTGAATTCAAGATGTCAAAGTTCAAATTATTATTATTATTTTTTAAATTTACATTTAGTTTCTCATGAACTTGCTTGTGCAATGAGCATCTTATTTTATTTAGGGTCAAATAGAGTAATTACAGCTCGTGCCATTTTTCAAAACCTTGTCCAGGGAGGAATATTAAAAAATATATGTTTTTGTCAAATGCGTGTACCATCTATTAGAAGCCTTTAAATAGTTGTTACATGAAAACATCTGGTCAAAAATACAAAAGGACCATACAAGTTTTCGTAAAACAGTATTGGTACATGTTGATCGAAAGCGATTTCAACCGTCGAAGAATAGTTTTCTGGTCAGTACAAATCTGTTGACAACAAAGCATAGAATGTGTCTTTCGACCTTTGAATATAATTCTGTTTTTGTTTAAGTTTATTATCTGAAGTCAAAGGGAATTGATTATAATTATCCCCCCCCCCCTTTTTTTTAAACTTGGATGGAGTACTTATGGGTTATGGCCACATAGATAAGCTCAAGGGGAAAAAAAGAAGTGAAAAATGTTCCAACTAAAGAATTTCAAACACGGCTTAAAACCACAAAGGTATAGATATATTTACAGCAAAAGACGTTATGGAAAGGATGAAAAAAGTAGAGAATACAGATGAGAAGACTGTTTAAAAAATCTTGAAATTTTACGGTAGACTAAACGAGAGTTAAAAAAGCAACATGCGAGCAGCAGTTTCGATCTCGGGACCTTCGTATTGGTTTTGCTGACTACCATATCAGTTGAAGCACATCGAGGGAGGGGAAATACTGTGTTATATATGCTTCGCACTGTAAGTCACGAGGTGTATCAGTTGGCGTTGCAATCGTTTTTTTTTTCGGTACAATTATCTGTAAACGCTCCGTTTTACATTAATATTTACCGCAAAATGTTTCTCGAATTTTTCTACAGTGAAGGAACTAAAAAAACAAGAAAGAATTTGTATCAAACTGGAAAACTCGGAACGTGAAAAAGTAAAGGAATAAATTCTAAAAGAAAAAATATATGATAAAATAATGTAATAAGAAAGCGAGAAGAGGAGAGTCAGAAGCTCCAAAAGAGACTGAAGATATCTTAATATTTTTCATTTTCTTTTGATCCAGACAAGAACCCCCCCCGTGTCCGTTTACCTTGTCGTGGTGGGGGAGGGGGGGGGGCTTGCGGTGTGGTGAGTTCGGGGCGAGCTCTTGGGAGGAGTAGTGAACAGAACCCCCTAAGCCAAGGTGTCTCTACCGTGCCCGTGGCTGCGTGGTACCGGGGGTAGTCGGTGCCTCAAACGGTTGACGTCAGGGATAGCAGGCGAACCCTGGTATAAAAGCCTTACCCCTGTGCAGGGGGGCTACACAGGGGCCACACCCCAGTTTTTCCCCTCAATTCTCAGGTTAATTTATGGATGATAACATAAAGAATACCTCTCCCCCTTGTGGGGAGCGTCAGACAGAAACGTTTACCTCTGCTAAATTTTTTGTTATAAAAAGAAACGAAAATCTCACATTTACTGCAGTTTCCCCATTTCTAATAAATAAAGACTTGGTAAATATTATTGGTGAATTTCAATCTGTAAAAAAAAAAAAAAAAAAAAACACGTACTGGTGAATTATTAGTAGAAATAAAACATTCAAAACAAGTTCAACATATTCTATCTATCAAACAATTAGGTCCATATCTTTGTACAGTTTCGCCACATTCAACATTAAACTTTTCTCGGGGAATCATTTCGGAGCCGGACCTTCTATTTACACCAGAGGAGGAAGTTCTAGAAGAAATAAAGGACCAACACGTAAGTGAGTGAATAGGATCACTATAAAACGCAATAGCGTAATGCAGAATACGAAAAATATCATTCTGACCTTTAGTATGCCTATCCTCCCTTCACGTGTCAAAGCTGGTTATCTCTCATGCCCTGTCAGACCATATATTCCAAACCCGCTACGGTGCTTTAAGTGCCAGCGCTTTGGGCATTCCAAGCTGTCATGCCGTGGCACAGAAACTTTTGCCAGGTAAGCTGAGGCCGGCCACGATAGCAATGAATGCTCAAAGGAATTCAAATGTGTCAACTGCAAAGGAGACCACCCGTCCTACTCTAGAAAATGCCCAAAATGGCTTTCTGAAAAAGAAATACAAGTAATCAAAACTACTCAGAATGTTTTATACCCAGTTCAGTCTCGTACACCTTCAGCTGGACTTTCATATGCTGCAGCAGTAAGAAAAGTATTCAATTCCACGAGTACACAAACAGACCCTCAAATTAACACAATAACCAGCACTAGAAAATTATTTAAACGCGCGCGAAAATTGCGGTAGTCTCTAAACAGAGGCCCCCAAAATTTCATAATTTTAAAAAAGAGGACTTTTTACTTTCTAGCAAGAAAGTAAAATTAACCAAGTCCCAAATTGAAAAACTTAAGCAACCCCCTCCCCAAGAGGAGGACGAGGATGTCGATTTTGAAGACCTTCCGCCATCCGACGATGAAGGGTGGACGGACCATCCTCCTTCTTGAGATTCTTTCTCTTCTTCTGGCCGTTTCTCCTTCCTTCTCTCTTCATGACCCTGAGCATTCTCTCTTGGAATTGTCAGATTTACTCGCATAATGTCACGGACATCAAAGGTCTTGTCGAATATCACCAACCGGCCATATTCTGTCTGCAAGAAACATTTCTGTCCCCTGCAGATAGACCGAGGCTGAAAGGTTTTGACATATACCGCAAGGACTGCTTGTCAGGAGACCGGCCTTGTGGAGGAGTGGCATTGCTAATCAACAATGATTATGCATCTAGCCAGCTCGATATCAACACATCCCTGCAAGCAGTAGCTGCGCGCGTTCACCTTCACTCGCTATTCACAGTTTGTTCTGTATATATCCCATCTTCCTATGACTTGAGAAGCGTGGAGTTGCAGACACTGGTTGATCAACTTCCTCGGCCATAATCCTCTCTGGGGGAGTCCAGACTCCAACAGTAAAGGTTTAACAATAGAACATTTTATTGAAGACAATGATCTTTGCATTCTTAATAACGGTGAAAACACTTATTTTCATCTTCCTACCCGATCTTAACATGCCATCGATCTCGTAATATGCTCACCTTCTTTTCTGCCACGTTGGGATTTCCAGGTGGAGGTCTCTACACCAGTGGCCACTTTCCAATCAGGATAACCTCTACTGGACGTTGCGGTCATCAGCAGCATCAGCAAGCCCGACTTCGCATTGATCGAGCTGATTGGGCAGCATTTACCCAGTTGGTAGAAATTAAATCTGAAGACGTGATTGATATCGATGTAGCGGTAAGCCGAGTAACCGACATTATTTTGACCGCAGCAAACGTCGCTATTCCAAGAACCACTAAAGGCAGGATAAAATTTCCTAAACCTTGGTGGAACTTTGATTGTCAGGAGGCTCATAAGGCACAAAAAAAAAGCATGGAACACATTTCGTTGGTATCCAACCGCACAAAATCTTGTGGCACTCAAACGAGCTCGTGCTGAAGCTCGAAGGATTCGACGAAAAAGCCAGCGGGACTCGTGGCAGACCTATGTCAGCACAATCACGACGTCCACCCCATCTAAGACAGTGTGGGGTAAAATTAAAAATATTTCTGGTCACTACAATACGTCTTGTGCTCCCATTCTGGAGAAAAATGGTCAACTTTTATCTGATTACAAAGAGGTGGCTGACTGCCTGGCGACTCACTTGGCAGAAGTCTCCAGTGCAAATAACTACTGCCCAAAGTTTTTAACAATCAAATCACGCAAGGAACAAAGAGTTCTAGATTTTAGTTCAAACATTTTTAATCAATACAACACAAAATTTGCATTTCAAGAACTAAATATTGCTTTACAAAAATCAAAAAACACATCATCTGGCCCTGACGAAATACACAATAGCATGTTAAAAAATCTAAGCAGGTCTTCATTAGAAAATATTCTGCAGCTTTTTAATAGAATTTATTCTGAACATATATTCCCAAAATCCTGGAGTCAAGCAATAGTTATCCCTATCCTTAAACCAAATAAACAATCTGATAAACCTGAGAGCTATAGACCTATAGCTCTCACAAGCTGCCTATGTAAAGTCATGGAACGGATGGTAAACGCCAGACTGATGCACATCCTGTAGTCACACCATCTCATATCAAAGTGGGTTTAGGCGTGGCAGATGCACGATAGACAATCTAATGCTTCTCGAAACATCAGTAAGAGAAGCATTTCTTAAACGAAAACACCTTGTGAGCGTATTTTCCGATATTGAAAAAGCATACGACCGTACCTGGAGGTTTGGGATCCTCAAAACCCTGCACGAGTATGGGTTGCGAGGCAATTTACCCATCTTTCTGTCCAATTTTCTGAAACATCGTTCTTTTCGTGTAAGCGTCAAGTCTGTTCTGTCGGATACCTTCATTCAAGAAGAAGGAGTCCCCCAGGGAAGTGTGCTTAAGCGTAACTCTTTTCATAATCGCAATCAATAGCTTAATTGATCAACTGCCTCCTGCTGTAAAAGGTACCATGTTCGTTGATGATTTTAAAATTTCTTTTTCTTCATCGAGCATGAGTATCATTGAAAGACAACTTCAAATTGCAATCAATAAAGTAACCCTAGTGGGCGGAAGAAAATGACTTCACTCTCTCTGCTCAAAAAACATTCTGTATTCATTTCTGCCGTAAAAGAGGCCTTCATCCTGATCCAAATCTTTTCCTCAATAATCAACAAATAGCTGTAAAAGATCAAGGAAAATTCCTTGGTCTCACACTTGATAAAAAACTTAAATTTATACCGCACATACAAGAGCTCAGAAAAAAATGCTTATTGAAATTAAATATACTTAGAGTGTTAGCAAACACTTCCTGGGGTGCTGACACAGAGTCTCTCTTAAGAATGTATAGGGCTCTTATATGCTCAAAACTTAATTATGGATGCCAAATTTATGGCTCTGTAGCGAAAAGCTATCTAAAAGCCCTAGATCTAATACATAATCAGGCACTGCGCATCTGCACAGGAACGTTCCGAACCTCACCTATAAATAGCCTTCATATTCCAGCACATGAACAATCGCTAAACAATAGACGTCTCCAGCGTTCTTTAAATTTTTACTTTAAAACAAAACCTTCCACTAATCATCCAGTGCATCTCCATATTTTTAATCCATCTAATGCTGTTTTATTTCGTAATCGTCCTTCGATGGCACCAACATTCGGGATTCGAATGCGTCGGGTACTATCAGACTTACAGCTACCAGAATTTAAAACTGACAACACAATAAAACAAATTGAACCATGGTGCGAAGTAAAACTTTCTATAATCAATGACTTCTCAAAATTCCCCAAACAAACCACTGCCGATTCAGTTTATCAACAAATCTTTCATGAGATCAAAAGCAAATATCCTGGTTATAAAGACATTTTTACTGACGGATCAAAAGCAAACGATCACGTCGGCTTTTCCTCAATAATTGGTCAGGTCACTGCAGAAAAACTAAACCCATCTTGTTCAGTATTTACCTCTGAAATAAAAGCTATATTTGCATCCCTTCAATCAATAGCTCAATCCAACCACAAAAAGTGGGTATATATACTGACTCAAAGAGTTCAGTAGAAGCCATCACTCACTGCAACAATAATAGCCACCCGATAGTCATTCGGTCATATCTTTTGTACAAAAATCTTACGCGAAATCATTTTCATGTTCTCTTTTGTTGGATCCCTGGTCATGTGGGCATTACAGGCAATGAGGCAGCCGATGCAGCTGCCAAAACCGCAAACATCATGGTCGATGATAGTGTTCCTTTTATTGACATTAAAAACGCAATTTCTGAATGTCTTAACACTTATTGGCAGCAGACATGGAATCTTGAAACGTTAAATAAATTACATTCGATTCAACCATCGGCTAAAGGTTTCAAATCATTACAACTTTCCAGGAGAGAACAAGTTTTATTAACTCGCCTTCGCATCGGTCATACCAAATTCACCCATAAATTCCTCTTATGCCGTGAACCAGCTCAAACTTGTATCAAATGTAACGTCAACCAGACAATGTTGCATATTTTAAGCAACTGCCCAAATTTTAATCAAATACGTTTTAAATATTTTAATGATTTTAATCCATGTTTGATAGACTTGCTGGGGGACCCACCCCATTGCAATTTATACTCTTTCCTCCTGGAGATTGGATTCTCATTTTTAATTTAGTGTTCGTCTCACCATTATGTGATTTCGTCCCTTCCTTATTTTTCAAGAAATTGTTTCATAAATTTTTCCTTATATGTGTTCAACGTTTATACGTTTTTAAGGCTGTCCTTTTTAATACTAGTACTTGAATGTTTATTCTTTTGATTTCAAAACATACTTAATTTTACTTTTTTAACTTGTTCTTAAATAAAAAATAAATATATAACAAAAAATCGTTTGGCGCAGTATAGCCCTCAAGGGCTCTTGCGCCATATAAACCAAAACAACCAAACCAACCAGACAAAAAACACTGAAATTGACTACACACCACGAAGTGATGTGGAATCAGAACATCCAGAAGAAGTGTATTATCTCATACAAAGAGAAGAACTAATGTCATAGTCATTTTTAAGAAAGTTATTAGTAGTTTTAATTGCTCCTTCAAAACACGTTCTGATATAAATTATTTAAAAAAAAAACCCTACAAATGTAGTCAAAATTACCCTAAATTTTTAATTTTTTGCGATTTTTGGCGATGTAATTTAAGAGTCCAAACGTCACACTTAACTAACATTTTTCACTTAATTTTTTAAGGAGACAAAAAAGGTTCAAAATAAAAAAAAATCCAAAAGTGTTCTCAATTACCCCAACGGATTCTGCTTTAATTTACTAGGCGCCTTCGGCGGCTAGATCGTTCTCCGTTCTGCTAAATTTGATTTTTATGTCACTTATTTTCCACACTAAGGCCTTCGTCGGCTGCTTGAATAAATCCCCCTCCCTCGTGTCACTATAACTATTCTTTTAAACACTATCTATATACCAGCATATTTATTTATATCCTCTTATCTATCTTTATAGCTACCTATCTCAGTGTCTATCTTTGTATGTATCTATTTCTGTCTCTGTACTCATCTTTCTCTCTACTTAGGGTAAGTGGGGGTAAAGCCCCGCGTGGGGTAAAAATCCGCACCGACATTTTAACTTGACCACCTTGGAGTAAGAAATTTACCTCTAGGTGCTGGGTTTGTCCTATGAAAACCTATTGATCAATGAAATTTTGTCCTGACTAGGCACTCCAGAGACGAGAAAGGGGGATAAGTCTGTTTTTTATTACTTTGATCTAACTTTTCTAATACATTATTTGAAAATAGTAAAATGTAGAATTTGAAAAGAAAAATCAATGAATTACACGTTAATACTGGTACATTAAAGCTTCACTTTCGCGTGAAAACAGTTATTCTAATGGCTGCTTAAAAGCAACATTGCGCGTTTTTCAGAAAGTGACAAAATGGGGAAAATCCCCGCAGTTGTTTTGGGGTAAAACCCCGCATCTCCAAAAGGTCAAGGATTCTCTCCACTCGGCTTAAAATTGTCTCTTTTTCGAAATATTATTAATATTTTTGTTTAACATGTGTTTTGTACAACTTATTCAACTTAAAAAATTAATTGTTGGTGGACATTTACTCATGAAGTTTTAATTTGGATAGGATTTGTTAGGAAAAATCTTACATTCATTTCAATTAAAATGTGCTTTCATTATGTAATAACTTTTCCTCTTTTTTTTTTTTTTTTTTTTTTTTTGTTGAATATTTACGTACGTTTAATTTTTTGTTCTAGTACCTTCAGAAGAAAAACAATTCAGAACCATGATAAATGTCGAGCTTAATGAAGCACGTAACTTAATTGCAGGCATCTCTTTGTTCTGTATGGTAGACATTAAAGTTAGGTTCAAAAATATCGATTGAAGACATCTCTGAAAAAGGGAACAAAAGCTTTGAACTTCAAAGAAGAAACAGATTTCCCTATCATTTCGAGTGAAACTGAAGAGAATAACTCGAAGCTTATCCCTGCACAATGTGGTCCAAATAACTTCAATATGACAAGAAGGGGTAGGTTATGTAGAGGGTTTTTTTTTTTACATAAAACATCTAGAAGCCTGCAAACGTACTGAGACACAGGAAGAGTCATTGGAAATGAAGACGTTATTAATTAATTGTCGTAACCTCAGCGGGACACGATTCCATCCACGACGCAATAATATTTTTAGAATACTCAACTTAGTGTACTGTTTACTTAAAGCACTGGGTACTAGATATTCAATTAAATTATAGCCTCAGTTAATTAAACTAATTTTTATAATGCGACTGTCATTTTTCCCGGGTAATTAATCCTCCTTTCGTGGAGAATAAAATATTATTTTTGTGACAGAGTTTAAAAAAAAAAAAGATTAAACGTGTGAGATATTTAAGTTCGGTACTGCTGAATAACAGTAAACCGATGGTTCAAGGAGGTTTTTCAAGTGTTTTTACCAAGCAGTCACCCTTTTTATTCCCATTCATCTTGAGTGGGGTAAAGATCCGCATTGCGGGGTTTACCCCATTTTGTGGGGCAAAACCCCGCAATTTTGTTTTTCTGCTAAATTGTAATTTTCTCAATTATTACTAATCAGATGTAGCTATAATTTAGGAGGATTATAGGTAACAATCCACGCAATGACTCTAATTTGAAAAAATGGGAAAATATGCTCTTTATTGACCATGGTGGTACAAAAACTGAAAATCGCGGGGTTTTACCCTCACCTACACTATCAGTCTGTAGCTTATATTAATATCAAGAAAATCTTTTCTATCCAGCTATGGATAGAAAAGATTTTCTTGATACCCATCTCTGTATCAATCTCCCGATTTATCTATCTATCTACCTCTGTAAGACTGAAAATCTTATCCTATTTCAACGTCGTTGCACCCCCAAATGCTTTGCATAACTCACAACAATGGGTATGTACATTTGTATTCCTAACTTGAACTGAATGATATTCACCAAGTTTTGCAGACACGACATTTCCTCTCCCCCCCCCCTCCCCCTGTTTTTCAGTTTCAATCATACCTTTTGTTCCACAAAACTTTGGTTAACACAAGAAGAGTAAATAACGGATTGCCTTTCAGTTCCAAAGCTTTCTTTTTCTTCTTTGCCATACAATGTTACTTAAACTAAAGTATTAGCATTACTTAAATATCGTGAAATTAATATGTTCAAAGTTCATAAAGCAGATTAAATAACATGAAATAAGTAAATAAAACCCCAAAACCAAAAATTGATAAAATGAGAGTTTTTGATTTCGTGCTAGTTGTTTAGAATCCTAAAATTATTATTGTTATTATTTTTTTTTCTGATAGAAAAACCGGATTTACTATAGTCCTAAAACACGTATATTGCAAGATTCTTTTTTTTTTTTTGAAATCTGTTCTGTAAAGATTTAGCTTAACTTAATTGCATATAATCGCTAGGTTCATAGTCTTTCTGGAACAAAGAAAGACCTTTCGGTAATATTAGCGGGATTAGCTGATATTGTCTGAATTAATAATTAAAAAAGCGCTATTTCGATCAAAGCGCCGCAGCCAATTCACCGGAGTTAGCTCCAGGCTCTCAAATGACAAGAAGTAATCTCTCAAGCTGCTTTAATGCTAATCAGAAAGCTCTCTCAATAATGGATTTCTTTGGGAAAACGTGTAAGCACTAAAACCAATTTGGGGAACACTCCATTATAATTATGAGTCACGAGAATGATGATTGTTACTTTAGTGAAGAAAATTAGAGTTCATTTCTTTGAAGAGTTTTGCAAGCAGTGAACCCAGTAATAGGTTAAATTTGGATTGAATTGCAAGTGGCGATGGAGAGATGAACGGTACTGGCAACGAGTTATGCAAGTTTTGAGAGAAACAGTTTTTTAAGAATAAGATTTTAAATAGTAATAATAATAAAAAAAAACTAGCAATCAAGATTGCACAAGGAACTGTAAAAAGAAGCAAAAAAAGAACTTTTTGAGGAATAATAGAAATACGTCTCTAGCTGTGTTTTAATTTTTCTACTGTAAAAAACCAGGGCTGTGGAACCGGAATCGAAGAGTCGGAGTCGAAGGCTCTGGAATTCCCGGAGGGTCCGGAACAAAAGGTCATTTTTGCTCCGACTCCGCCGCCCGAAAACACTGCATTACATTGTTTAGGATAATTTTTGAAAAATAAACATTAAAAACGGAATGGCAGCAATCCAAGTACGAAAATATTTTAACTTAATAAAATAATCAAGCAATTTAATATTTTGAGGCACTTTCGTTTCCACAAAAGTTTTATCTTAATGGAGTTGTTTCCTTCAGTCAAAAGTACTATTTTAGTCACTAAAATTGATAGAATAAGCAAAAAAAAAAAAAAAAAAAAAAACATGGAGCGAGAAAAAACTTTTACTTTCCCAACGCTTAATTTTAAATTAATTTTTTAAATGTCCGATTTTGAAAATAAGGCGTGGTCTTTATGACGTCCCAAATGATGTATTTTGGTGCATCTGTCTATCGCGTTTCCACGTTATGATAATCAAGAAGCTTACTAAATATTGCGCTTTACGCTTGCTATCAACCATATCATTGCCACTACACGTGAGTAAAGATGCGAATCAAATATTGCGCTCTGTGAATGGCATCAGTGAATGACATTTCATCATTTGTGACGTCATCGGCAGAAGCGTAAACAATGAAAGCGCACCGATTAAAATAATTTTTTTGAAATATTAAACTTAGTCAAATTATTTAAAAAATGGTCAAATCACATGTTTTTAAGCACGCTCTTTCAGAAAAAAATACTTTTAAAATTTCAGAAACGACCCCATTGATATATATATATTTTTTTTTTAATTCATAATTAAATATTTCCTGAAAGTAAATGCAGAATGAGCCTAACGTCAAGTCTCTGGTGCCAGTAAATCAGATGCAACAACCAGCCAAAAGAATAAAGCTGCTCACACTTTCTTTCATTTTTCATTATGTGTAAGATATGAAATAGTCTTTGCACACGAAGCTTTTTTCAAAATCTATATTAAAAATCTCTGCATAAGTTTTTTATGCCTAAATCTTTCCATACATTTAAAACGTTTGGCGCAGTATAGCCCTGAAGGGCTCTTGCGCCATAAAAAATAAACAAACCAACCAACCAACCAACTTTCCATACATTTACTTTTTTGATGAAACGCTTTCAGCGAGCATCCGGCCATATCAACTTCAGCGCTTGACGTTCGAAATGCGCGAAAGGGGATGATGTTATCTTTCAAGAATAAGCGGTTCTTCGGAATCTGTTATTTGAGAAATGTAAGCGATAAAGATTTCCACTCTGGAAAAGCTGTCTTCAATACCACCATATTTTCAGCCGTATAATATTGATTGATTTTTTAGCACAAGTACTTCAGCAAATGCATTTTATGCCAAAATATACTTTTCTGACTTCTTTGCGGCGTTTGATGGAAAAATGGTGTTAACGTAATATTTATCCTGCGGTTTATCTTTGCGTAGTTCTTGAGAAATATTTTTCCATGTTGATAAGTAACAGAAAATCGATAATTGTTTAAAATGATTTTACACAAAATTTATTGTAAACGTATGCTGCAATTTCATTTGAAAAAATAAGTGTTAAGAACTAAACTACTGCTTCTCAGCGTTGAGAATAATTAAATCATCTCTATTTTTCTTGCATTTACAAATTTTATGATGAAGAGCATTCAAAATTGAAATGTAAAAATAATAGTCAAAACTTAGAACAGCAAAATGTTTATCAACCGCGCATAAAAAAGAAGCAATCAAACTGAAATAAGATTTAAAAAAATTATGTACATCAATCAACATAGAATACGGAATGCAGACTTGCTGAGAAAATTGAAGCCTATATGTATGAATATGAAATGTATTCTGTAATCAGGGCTTAACTTGCATGAGAGCTCACAGGAGCGGAGCTCCCGTACTTTTTTTCAATTTGAATGTACAGTTTAACATTTTTGACAAAATTCACCCTATTTACGTGCAAAAAGTAAGATTCGAAAATTACAGGGCTCATCTACCTCTTTTTGATAGAAATTAAACCACGGCTATAACTACTTTACGATGTTCGTAATTGACATAGTTTTGGTTTTTTGAAATGTCTTATCTTATAATATTTTATCAGTAAATATAGTGATCTATACCAGAAGTGATAATCGGATAGAAAAGGATTTTAAGCTACTTGACATATTTTTTTTATTTGTGATATTGTGAACTTTGTGATGAAAAAAAGCTTCAAACGGGGAGGTGAGCATTTGCTATACCGCAGCGGCTATTTTTCTACACCCTAAGAAAGTTTGCCCACATCATGAGAATTTTTCTTTGCCTTGAGCACACAATTCTCCCATTTGTTACCAATCTTCGAAAAATTTACCCGCGAATTGGAGACTATTTATGCGTGAAATAAGTTCTGAGGAGGTTCCTGCACTTCTTTCATTTGAAATTTAGTGCTGGATATCAATATCTTACCATTTAAGAAGTTGATTCGAAAAATCTAATCGCAGTCGTTTAGCATAAGCATAAAATATCTATCATCGAACTCCTCATTGAGGTGGCCGTCGAATCTCCGTAAGGAATTATCTATTTGCAAAAGTTCTCACAGCGAATTTATTTATGTTTTGTTCATTTTTGTCGTTTTATTATTTTGTGATGTGGTTTTTGTGGTAGAATTGTTGTGTACTTCAACGATGTGTCGGCAGTTCGCCTTAAGTCACCTGACAAGCCATCGAATCCTGATTTACACACTAATTTAACTAAATGCGAAATTAGTCTTTAAAACTAAACCTACTCAGTTACGTTTGGCAGTAGTATATAGCAGGCCTCCGACTTCAAAAAGTTATTAAAAATTAAGAGATCGTATATAGTTAGTTGGGTATTAAAATAATTCAACGTATAGTAATTTAAATCAGTGTTTATTTTAGCATTGGGTGTTTAATTTAGTTGCTTTTTGTACTGGAATTGTAAAATAAATTTGATCTATAGGTTCGGGTAGGAAATCTTATATGTAAGTATGACCAATTATTTTTTACTTTTTAATTTATCTTTGTGTTTTGAAGTCGGTTCTTTTTTTTTATTTAAAAATAATTTCTTCCACCGTTGCAGATTAAAGTCGATTTGAAAGTATTCATAAAAGTTCTAGATATCAGGAACAAACTCAAAACTTAAAGCGAGTCAACGGCAAAAAAAAAAAAAAAAAAAAAAAAGGAGGGCGGGGAGTTGATTGGCCCATAATTTTGAGTAGTCTTTCACTAAGAAGAAATTGAAAAAAAAAAAAAAGCTGTTGGAATCAGTAAAAGAAGTCTAGTTGGCATTTAAATTAGCTTATACTTGTCATATGAAAAGTAGGACTTCTACAAAAATGCTACGTGCTGAACCATTTTGGTTTTGATGTATGAATCCAGCACTTTTTGTTTCTACAGAAATTATATAGCTTCAATTGAAGGACAGAAAAGAGGTTCAATTTAACTGTAAAGTGTAGTCTGGCAATCTCTTCGCAACTAGGACGGTGATTTTCAAGTAGGAAATCGACGTCATCTTGGAAGATTGAATTCGTTAGAACAGCTGTTCCCAAACTTTTTCGATTCACGGCACCCTTCAAAGAATTAGAATTTTCTCACTACACCCTACACTGTTAAAAAAAATTCCTGAAAATAACGGATAAAGTACCGGCAGCAAAGTTGCCGTAAATATTACGTTTCCGTTCAATTATTTTCCGTGACTTAACAGAAGTTCCATTTCTCATTTCTCCGTTTAGTTCTGTTCTTCCATTTATAAATTTTCCGTGATTTAACGAAAATTCCATTTCTCTTCTTTCCGTTGATCTATTTTTCCGTTTTTAAATTTTCCGTTCATCTATTTTTCCGTTTTTAAATTTTCTGTATCTTTACAGAACTTTTTGTTCTTGATTCTCATTTTCACGTACTTTACTGAAATTTCATTCTCGTTTTTTTATCTTACCTTTAAAATGATATATAATAGAAAAATAGATAACCATTCAAAAACTATATATATTTTTTAATTTGTATTTATTACTGAAATATATTTTTAGTGAAAATTTGGCTTGATAACTTATCTGTCATACAACTCTTTTTCAAGCATCAATCACGAAACTCAGATGAATCAAATTAATCAATTAGTGCCAGCAGAAAAATTGATGGATTTCAACATGACACCAATTATCCCTGCTGATACTGTTCGATATCCCCTTCGTCGTACATTGTCTAGAGTGGCACGGAAAAGCATATATGAAAAAAAGAATATTTTTATTTGCAGAATGAGTCAAATAAAATATCATTAAAAAACGGTTGACTTTATCATGGAATAATATACCTGATTGGAGAGTATACCAATTTACTGTGTTTAAAAGAAGAATCATTGGCTCAGATGATGTATACCTCCCCCCCCCCCCTCCGGTGTTTTCCGCATTTTTCACTCATTGGAATAGCAACATAGGTTTTTAATGCATAATCATTATACTTAGGCTAAACATATCAATCAGTTTGTTTTACCCGAAACGTTTTTACAAGAAACTTGCAATAATTTCAAATAAGTTGTTGGATGAGATCCTAGTAAAATAAATTAAGTAATTTATATTTATTATCATGAATGAAATCCCGAAAGGAGTAATGAATGTTTCCAGATTTTTAAGTAGTCAAGAAAATTTATTCTTGTCAAAATTTTAATCGTGTTTTCAAAGATTAACAATCTGCTATGCCTTTTCGTAAAAAATATAACAGCAAGAAATACTTTTATTTAGAGATTTAAAATGTTTACTTTCAATCTGTCAAAAAAAAAAAAAAAAAAAAAAAAACTGAGTGATTTTTTTTTTTTTTTTTTTTTTTTTTGTCTTGCTCGCACACCACGGTAATCTCCGGTTGATACGAAATGTTGGCATTTAACGTTTTAATGACTTTCAAGAATTCAATGCGTTAGAGCAAAAACAATAAACTTTATAATAGTTCTATAAATTCTAAATCAGCTACTATCGGAATTCTATCAAATGCATATTAACAAGAAAAATACATTTGTATATTAACATGTACAAAGATATTCTACAATACTTACATGTGACCAGCGGTGCTAAATTTAAGTATCTCCATTGCATCTGGATACAAGTAATCCAATAGATAGCCTTTATTTTAAATGGATAACACGAGATCCTAAAACTATTGTTCGAAGTATTGAGCAAAATAATACACCGCAATAATATTCTAATACTGACTAAGTAAATCCCACAACAAATCACCTGCGAGATCAAAATACATCTTCCTGTCTGAAAATGGCGCGAACATTTTTCCCAACCTACAAAGCCAAAGGCGTAAAAACGATTTCGACATACGAGTATATTACTCTCCAGACATGAAATAGCAAGCTATCTATTTTGTCTACGACACCAGAGCTGTTATTCTAAATAAGCTTTTAATTAACAACATGTAACAGTGCGATTTAATAAGCACTATCAAAAAGTTATGTTTATCATAACTTGAAGGCTAATCAGAATACTAAGAAAGAACAGCACAGCGACAACCCTAGAAATGGAAAAATTCCGTTTTCGTTATTTCATTTCTGTTTTAAGGAAAAAATACGTTTTGAAGCCATTACGGAAATATTCTGTTAAAATCAGTCAGAAAATTACCTGAACTTTCAGGGTTTTTTTTAACAGTGTAATGTATCTCTATTATATACGTGTACTATATTGATACTACGGTCACTTCTCGGCATCCCTCGCCTCTTCGTTTGGCACCCCATGGTACCGCGGCATCTAGTTTGGGAAACCATCCTCATATAAACAATAGCCGATGATCGAGTAACCCGCGTGTTTTAACAATGAAACTCACGCCACGGCATGATAATTTGATAATATGTTTTATTAATGTTTAACATGCAGGGAAAGGCTTTATTGTGACAAGGCTGAACTGGATCTGGTAACTTAACTGTTTTACTGGTTAGTCTGTGTCGTTTCAGGGGAATGAAGAAACGAAAAAACGGTCAACAATGAACGCTACCTACTGGAGTTTAGGGTTAATCCACTGGAGTTAGGGTTACAATTTTAACTGTCAAAATATCACCAAACAGGCAATGGCTTCGTTCAAATGTAGAAGAGTTAAAGCAATTTTCACCAGTCATACCTTGACGGGCAATTTTCTAGTCTTTAGAAGAATCTCCATTTTTCTTCATTTCTGAATCAATAATGGGCTTATTAGAATTTCTTCATCTTAGCAATGCACGAGCCATTATGAAACGAATTTGAGGCAGTGAGAAAAAAAGGGATGTACGTGGACTTTTTAATCCGAGATTGCTCGCGCAGGGTATGACATACCCACCTCTTCGCTTTCAATCAAATTTCTCCCCACCTTTTTTTTGGAAGTGGACGATTCCTTGAGTTGCTGACCCATAGGTCATAACCTCGAAGGGGTAGAAACGGTGGGGACATTCTAAAATTAGTTTCTTTGGAATTGACTTCTACGGGTGTATCATACCCTGCGCGAGTATTTCTGCTACAGTTCTGAACCCAACTTATAAGACTTATAAGAAGCATACCCAATGCTTCCAAGAGACTTAAAATTAAAACTAGGATCTAGAGAAGACATTGCATTCCCCGCTAAAAAAGCAAAGCCAACGTACAAAAGCTGTACTGAAAGCCCTAATATAAAAGACAAAAACCAAATTTGTGTGTGAAAAATGTGACAAAAACATTTGCATGGACCATAAGGCATGCATTTGCAAAAAATGTAGAAATGGAATGCAAGTCTTTTAAGAAAGTATTTTATAATTATACTTTTTCTCTTATTTGAATTTTCAACCTTTTTGAGAAAAAATTGAACTCGAAAATACTAAAAAAAAACCTCCTAGGGTATGAGATACCCTGCGCGAGCAATCTCGGGTTAAAGTTTCGAGTAAAACACAATTGAAGTTCTGATCCTAGGTAGACTTTCATTTAAATAGAACCCACCAGAGTGACTAGTACCACCTCGTGCCCTAAAACAGAGGAGACTATCATCTAATATTTGGACCGATTATCTCCAAATTTTTAATCTTGGCACGAACATCCCTTTGCTTCTCGCTGTCTTATTTGTTCTTATTTTCAGGTTTTTAGCAGGGCAGACATTTTTACTTTTTAAATGCGATATTTTTCGAAATAGCTTAAAGATTCAGTAGTGAGGAAGAATATTTCCAAATTTCACGCATTTTGGTTAACTTTTCCTGATACGCTTAGAAAAGGTGTTGAATTGAGGCCATAAGCGTGGGGAAATTTATTTATTATTATTTTTTTAAATACCAAGCAGAGACATACATACACACTCATATATCGATTTATATTCCTGATGCTAAAATAGTTCCTTTCCTCTGTAAGATCTTCTTAAGAATTAAACTTTCGAATATTTTGTCATAAAAAGATGCATTTCAAGCTGCGAATTTACAGCTTAGCATCTCTTCCACCATTTACAGCATCATTTCGTACTTTTAGCTTGAAGAATGAGGATAGTAGGAATAAGAATTATATTGAAACGAATAGCAGAATTTCCGTTTCAAGTGATGAAAGCTTCTTGAAGTTAAGCTATTGATTGAAGTTAAGGTGGGCTGCGAAAATTGATCTCAAAATTGATAACATTTTCATACAAGAAAATGCGTTTCGTATTCAGATATCTCTGCTATTCTCTGTTCAATATTTCAAGCTTGATTAAAGGTATGAAAGTATAAATCGCGAAATGTGTTTTGACCGAGAAATTGAAAAAAGTGTTTTTTTTTTTTTTTTCATGGAAAGAATCTTCTCTCAAAAAGATATATTTCCAAAGAACTTGAAAATTCTGAAACAAAATTAATTTAAAAATTTACTTTAAGACATTCATTTTAAAATTTTCTTCTAATAGTTAACCCGAATGCTTATCTTGCTTCGTTTTATATCCGTGTTTAAAATCTAACTTGACGTATCGGAATATCTGAGAGTTCTACACTGTTGAAAACAAAGGTTCAACGTTTCACCAATATTTCAATTAATTCATGGACTTTTTAGAGGATGCATCATTTTCTTGGTTCAATCAAAATGACTGCTTTGAGTGAATTCTTACTTTCATTCTTGGTTAAACTCGGAGGACAAGCATAGCGGCAGGAAAATCGTATTTCGTAGAGTGAAAACATTTTGTCTTAATGTCTTGTAAGGTGAAAGGAAGTCCATCCTACAAACTCTGACAAAATGTGCAGTGAATGAGTTCAGAACGACCGATTTGGCAACACTGTTGAAACAAAAAATGCTGCACCTACTTAGCGGCAGGTGTCTGCCCCCCCCCCCCCACGTTGTTCAGTTGAGTGTCGCTTGTGTTTCATGTGTGTGTTGTTTTTCAAAGAGCTTGCGTAGTGTGTTGGTTCTTAGCCAAGAATAGGAAAATAAGTAAACAAAAGATCAATTTAAAGTCTGTTTAAACAGTTCCTGGCAAAAAAGGAGTGCTGCAAATTGAACATCCACCATACTCCCCAGACCTCAATCCTACAGATTTCTTCCTATTACAACGACTCAAATTCCCTTTGAAAGGAAAGAAATTTGACGATATTTTTGACATCCAACAAACGTGGCAAGGATTTTAAACTTCATACTTCATCCTAAAAAGAGGACTTCTTTCAAAATTTCCACTACATGTATAACAGATCTTAACGGTGCATAGCTATGGGAGGTGAATATTTCGAAGGACAATAAGGTAACTTTTGTTAATATAATAGTATATAATAGTGCTACAGGACTATTAACCGAACTTTGTTGTCAGAGGTTGTATAACTAATTATTTTATGTGGACGATTGGATTAGTATTCGGCATTTAATGCTTTGACTATCTGGACTTAATTTGAAAACCTTGCTTAAAAAATATATATATATATATATATTATTCACAAAATGCCATAACAAAAATGTTTTAGGATTTTGAGCATGATAGTAAGTTTCTAAATATTCCTTTTCTGCGCAATTTATTTATTCAAATCCTCTGAAATTCTTCCAAAACATTTATTTGTGCGATTTATGTGATTTTTTTTTAAAAATAGAGACTAAAATTTAAGAAATATGTTTAGTCCTATATTATTTCAAGTCCCTGCAATTTTAAACCATGGGGTATTACATAACGCTTTAATTAAGTTATAGCTAAGATATTTTTAGCTACTTGTGTGAAGGTAATCTCAGCTTCAATGAGAAGGCAGCTGCCTCCCGTTCGGTTCGGCAAGGTGAAGCTGTAATCGCTGCATGTCATTACTGATCTGTTGGTATATGCTTGTAAAAGATAGAATATTACTTTAAAAAAATGTTTTTGTTTTCTGCAATGAGTAAAGAAATAAAAACTTAACCTATAATTGAAATTTTTTTCATTTATTTCACATTCAGAAATAAATGAAAAAAAAAAAAAGAAAATACTGAAAAGTTTTATCACAGAATATAGTATAAAAGAAAATTACTGTATTTTAATTGTTAGTTTTTAGAAAATAAATTGTACAATTTCCAAACACTTTCCCAATTTGTTACGCCTATTAATTTATTGAAGCGAAGCTTTAAAGAGGCATCCAATTCCCTTCTATCTTTAGCATTTATTTTCTTACTTTGTTAATCTGTACTACAGTCGCAGTTTATTTATGAGACAGAAAGGGAAAGGAAATATTTATGATGGTGATCTTTTAGGAAGCAATCTTGACTATTCTCCAAAGTTGTCATGTTTATGGTATTACGAATCACAGATATCAAATACACGTGAACATTAATAACAATTGATCGTGACTTTCCGTTCAACCAACTGCTAAAAGATGTTTAAAGGGAATTTGGTTTAGTCAAGCATCTTTTTAGATGAAGGGTAAGATATTGCTGTGAAAATCATAGCAGTAAATAATTTACGAAACTTTAACAATAGAGACGTCTGGTAATGTGTACATTTTCCGACACAGAGTAATACAATAGAAGTGTGTTTCAAAATTAACTTGTACAAGTATATGATGAGAAAGAAAATGTATTGGGTTAACGCAATATTAGATCCTGTTCAGAAAACATAATTCTGTTGAACAGAAAAGAGTTTTCCTGAATGGTATCTACGGTATGAAGTAATTGAATTGCCCTTTATTTAAGCAACGGGGGTTAAATCGAGAAGATAGCAGAACGAGCTCAAAAGCAAGGTTAACTATACAAAGTCCATTCCACGGAAAACGGTCATTTTGTCCCGCACGTGACGCCTCATATATTTGTATTAAAAATAATACTGTAAATTACTTTAATTGAAAATTTTTTTCCTTAACAAATTACAAACTTGTATGTGATTTCTCAAGCAAAAAATTTCGTCATTACCCTATAAAATTATTACTTTTTAATGAAATATATGAATCATCACGTGCGGGGACAAAGGGTTGACATTTTCGTGAAATGGCCCACAAGGTGTCCGAAAAGTCCTTGGCACATTTAAAAATTTCATACAAAAGAAACAAATTGTCGTATGAATATTCGGTTTGCACAGTAACACTTCACAAGTTCCCGACTTCTTTTTAATGACACCTTAAAACAAAAAGGAAAAGAGCTGATGTGTGCATCACATGACTTAATTTTACTCTAATTTAATGTCATTTCCCCATTACTGGCAATTTTAATGTGATTCAGTAGTTTACTCTCTAAATATCGCAAATAGTGACCAAATTAAAGCAGATAAAAAAAAAAATCGCCGAATTTGTCGGCAAGTTGGCGACAAAACTTGGCGACCAAAAGACTGGCGATATATCGCCAAGTTTCCGCCAAATTATGACACAACTTGAGTATTTATTCATCGAAATCAACAATGATTTCCCCCCCCAAAAGGGGCAAAAGACCCCTTTAGAGACATCCGAATGCAACCAAAAGGGGTGGTGCACAACTAGACCCCACTAGGAGTCTACGTACCAAATTTCAACTTTCTAGGACTTACCGTTCTTGAGTTATGCGACATACATACGCACATACGTACATACAGACGTCACGAGAAATTCGTTGTAATAAACTCTGGAATCGTCATTATGAATATTTCGCGTGTCTATACGTTCTTAGGCACTTATCCACGTGTGGGCGAGTCGAAAAAAAAAAAACTCGATATTCATTCGGGGGGGGGGGGTGAGTAATATAGAAATAAGGTCGATTTTTGAGTGAAATTTTTTTCGCGAATACAATACTTACTTTTTTGTAAAAAGAAGTAAAAAGAAAAACTTCCAACTTGTATTTAAAGGGGGCTCTACACCGTCACAGTAAGAAAAACAATCGTCGTGTCAGGTGTTTAATCCTTTAACAGAATTAAACAGAAAGCAATACCCTTCGTTACCAGAGTTGAATATGAGCACCGTTGTGTTGCTCAAACTACATCTAAACGGTACTCAAGTTCATCCCACGTTCCATCCAGCATGAAGTGCCGACACAGTTAAGTTGACTTGGGTAATTCGCATTTTCAGATCTTCATAACTGACAATTTGATTGATCTAAATGAGCACAAAAAAATTCGTGAATCTGTGAGGTATTATGGTGCAAACCGCATATTCAGACAACAATTAGTTGCTTTTCTATGAGTTTTTAAAATATGTCAAGAATTTTTTCGGACAACCTGTAAATGTATAAAGTAATGAAGAAGGTAGAGGTCATATACTCCAGTTTGTGGAGAACCAAATGCTACTTTAAGCAACCTAAAAAATCTCATTGTGTCACTTTAAACATCACATCGGTAGCGTTCCAAGTCGATAAAACATTTGATGCATCACTACAAGGAATTGGATATTGAAGCTCTTTTTTCACGATGTAAATCAATTGTACAACTTAAATGTTACACTTACTATAAGAGTTAGGGGTCTGTTCAGTGATTTTTGCTATTTTTCATAGCGATTTGAAAGTTACAATTTCCAGTTTCTCAAAGCTGGAGTGACTTTAGCCTGAACGTCGACGATGTGTTGTCCAAAATGCTATGTTGACAACATAGTTACACAACAGTTGTGTATTTATAACTATACTTATAACTATCTATATCCATCCATTTACGGATGATATAACACAATGTTGAGTGATCTAAAATATCACATGTCATTCTTAATGTCATCTTGTGTCGTTCTAAATGTCATATGTTATGCTAAATGTCAACCTATACATTTCTAAAGATTATAAGTTACCCTAAAGACCATTTTGCTTGACCCTAACCTTAAACACAATCAGTCGAATTTTGATCACAAGTGATTCGATTTCGCATCGCTGTCCAAACCTTGTAAGTAACCTATAGTGGGAGGCTAACCAGGGAACCAAACGAATAGCGTATTTATAAAAAAATAAATAAGGATAAATCAAAAGAGCTTATTTAGATTTTTTTGACGCAAAAATTACTTGCTCTCGTCCCTACATGATCAAGATATAAGCTTTTAAAGTCTTAAATTTTAAGAAAAGCGCCAAATTTGAACACTTGGCGGGAAATTTATGGCACCACGTGATTTTGAAATTTGTTTATGGCTGGAGATCCATCTGCAAAGCATGCGAAAGATGTTTTCAATAACTCAGAAAAAGTCGCCAAATTTGGCGACTGTTCTTAAAGTTTTGGCAGACATTAAGAGCTCATATTCAGCTAATGGGGAAACAAGGACAAATGATTTATGTGTCCTAGCAGATCTTTTACTATGCTCTTTTGATTGCTACTTATTTAGATTCTTTTAGTTATTACATTAGTGAATGGTCTGCTGGTACATCTTCATACCATCTTTGTTTAAAATTTATACACCGCTTGATTTAGCAATAGGTCCATGAAGCCCACACTAAGAGCCAACAAAATTAGATATCATAAAGAAAATTATAACAAAATATGATTTTAATTTGTTTTTTATGATGTTTAAATTCAAGAGAAATTAGCAAAAAGTGCATAAATCTGACTCGAAACGGCAGGATATCTTTAAACCAAGCAAATCATTTATTTTAAACGGAATAAGTTATTATTATTCTTTAATTTTGGATAAATACACAATAGTTCAGGAGTGTTGCTTCCGTTTTATACTAAAAAATACAGTAATTTTTTTTAAAATTTGAGCATAACTGTTAAAAATAGAAAAGTTGAGACTCAATGTTGCCGTGAGATGACATTAAAGTTCCCCTTAATTTTTTTAAATACATATATGCAGTTAATAATAGTTTAAAAAATCCATCAATCTAAATGAGTTCTCAACTAAACTATTTTTACTAATGGAGACTACTTGATCGATTCATGACACCCACTCATATTTGATGCAATTTCTCGCTCCTGATGAATCAATCAAGTCTTACTTTTTTTTAAGGAAAACTTCTCAAATAATTTACTAAGAAGGATTTTCCGAGGATATGAAGATTGTCAGCGAAATGAGAAAACCGTCTCACAAGGAAGACAAATGTTTTTTCAGATAAATCTTCAAACCATAAATTTTGCGGAGACTTATAAGAAAGTGGAAGATAGATGAAATGCTTTTGTTTTTCTTCTTCTGGTACAACAAGGTTTATCAATTTCGCTATCGTTCGAGTCATTTTTTAACTTTCGTTTCATAAATTTAATAATTATTCAATTCAGTACTAGATTGAAAGAGGAAATTAAACTTTTTTTTTAGTGTGAATAACAGAAAACAACCAACGCATGTCGTGAAATTGACCAATATCGCCAAAATTTAATAGCACCGTAATTCTTCATACTTAAAGAAAAAGTACTTAAAATACACCGCCAGCTCAATTATTCCATCCGAGGGCTGCAGTTTCGTGCTTTTTAGCACTCATCAGCCCAGAATAGGAATTACCTGAGCTGGAGGCGAAAAACCATAACTTACGGTAACTTACTGCAAAATACCATAATTTGCCATCAATCTTTGAGTTGAATTGCACCATTGCTGCGGTCACTCATCTCGTGTGCTAATTCTACATTAGCTACCAGTTTGTTTGGCTCTCTTGGCTCCCTTAAATGGTTTTTCGCCTCCAGCTCAGGTAATTCCTAATCCGGGATGATGAGTGCTAAAAAGCACGAAACTGCAGTCCTCGGATGGAATAACTGAGCCGGCGGTGTAATTTAAGTATTTCTGCCCTTAGCCCTGGCTTAGGGCGGTAACTTACTACAAAATAAAGAAAAAGTGTTTAACGTTATTGTTTGCTGAAATTATGCGTTATGTAAACAAAGGCTTCCCAACTGTAATTTGCGGAGACCTTGGGGGTCAACCGGAGGCTTCGGGGGGGAGGGGGAAATAAAAAACGTTAAATGATTTTAAACAATGCTTTTGCATTTGAAAACCAGAATTTTCTTTTTCGAAGTGAATAGTTGCTCTTTGAGCACTACTTCCTGATACCTCAAGATACAATCAAAGAAGTTAGAGTAGAGAAGAACACTATCGTTGGTACAATGATGTAAGATTATGCAGCCACCACACTGAAAATTCCGAGCACACATTGGAAACATGTTTAAAACACTTTAATTTAGTAAAACTGTTTCAGTTGCCTAAAAGGTGTACTAAAATGTTTTTAGAATGTGCTCCATTAAATTGAAAGTACACTGAAATGTTCTCCGAATGTGTCTCGCTCAGAATATTAGTTAAACTTAAGCTTGGGGACACATTTAAGAATAGACTGCCGCAAACCACACTTTCAAACGAAAATTTGTTGCTTTTAGGTGAATTTTTTAAAAGGTTTCGAGGACTTTTCGGACACCCTGTTATTAATGAAAGATGTGAAAGAATAATTTTTCTGAAAGTTTCCCGAAAATCTGAGATCGTCAAATTGAGTTTTTTTTTCTCTTTTTGGTTGGACATGGAATAACTCATGTGTTGTAGTGAAACACATACTTTCTTTTCTATACTCATTTCAAAATTTTGTACAATGTTTCAACAAGCTTTAAATTGCAACACAAAACATTCAACTGATTCTAACACGTCACAAGCTAGTTCGATCTGTAGTGGTTTATGTTGCAATGATTTATATTTTCCATTAAACAACCCATGCGAAAATTCATTTTCAATTTATACATTAAACCTATCCGATTAGCTTTCAATCGACTTTGAGTTCCCATTACCTTGATAGAAGAAAAAAATTGCTTAAATTGATTTTTCCTTGAAAACTTTCCAGATAATTCGGAAAGTATGTGGAAGTAATAACTATTCATTTCTAGTTGGGAAATGGCCGCTATCTTAATAAACTATTCTCAGTCTTTCAAGATATGTAGCCATTTATCTACCGTTCTCCACTAAGTTAAGAATTCTTCTCGTTAAGACGCGAAGAGGGGAAAAATCTTTGATTCATCTGAAATCGATATTTGCTACATTATTTTTTTGAACAAATTGCCTTTGGATTGTCGGTTACCGAATCTTAATTATCCTGAAATAGTTACAATTAGACTACTATTTCTTAGGCAAATCAATAAAGTACGAAAAAAGGAAAAATTTTTTCAAGGGCCATTAGCTAACCCATTATTGCTTAAGAGTTCTCCAGTTGCTTAAGTTCGTGCAAAGTTTCATACGGTGCAAGCCTAATTTTTGGCACAGTAAAGATAGGAAAAGGTATTTTTTCGAAAATTTCTGAGGGGAGCAAGTTTTGAGATATTCAAGGTAAAAAGTCACGGTGGAGGACCTTAAAACTTAAATCCGCCGTTCGAAAGTCCGGCAATATACTAGGGCTCGACCGATGGCATTTTTTGGCCGATGGGCCGATGCCGATTGTTCAAAGATGGCCGATGACCGATGGCCGATTGTTTTCCTTCAAATGGCCGATGCCGTTGGCCGATGGCAAAAAAAAAAAAAAAAAAAAAAATTAACAGAAATAAATTGATAAGATTGTCAGGGATTTAAAGAATCATTGATTCATTTCACTTTACTTCCTTGCTCCGAATAAGGAATTGTAATCACAAAAAAAAAAAAATCGGATTTCGACCTAAATTTCTATTTTACGATTACCCAATTTAAACTTCACAAGTTCTTTCGGCACATTTGTACATAAGAACATATGTACCTAAGAACATATAGATGATCAAAATATCCATTTTGAACGTCTCCCTAGTTAATTATCGCAAGTTCTCTTGTGATGTCTTTATGCGCATAAACTTACGTCACTCAAAAACTTTATGAAATAGTAAGTTGAAAACTCATACGTACGTAGCATGATATAAAAGTACGAGGACACGTTAAAAACCTTACCCTGTATAAAACCTTACCCTGAATAATCCACATAACCGAAGTACATCTATCTACAAAATAGTCACCTTGAACGACTATGCAATTATCGCAACCTCCTGTAAGGCCTCTTGCGCTGGTTTTTTTTTTAACTTCATCGTGGGGAAGAAGTCGACTTTCATGTGGAGGATGCACGGTTCGATTGGTCAATAGTCTGATATGACAAATAAATAACATAACGTTTCGTCGGACTTAGCTCCGTGTGACTTTTACCTGTTCTCAGCAAAAAAACATTTGCATCAAAGACGCTTTCTTCCGTCAGGAGACCCCCTCCCGTGTCCGTTTACCTTGTCGTGGTGGGGGGGCTTGCGGTGTGGTGAGTTCGGGGCGAGCTCTTGGCAGGAGTAGTGAACCCCCAGTTGCTCAAACAGAATATCGGCGGGAAGGGACTTTTGTTTCCTTCCTTCCCTCATCACACTTACCAAATTCGGACAAAACCCCCTAAGCTTAGGTGTCTCTACCGTGCCGATGGCTGCGTGGTACCGGGGGTAGTCGGTGCCTCAAACGGTTGACGTCAGGGATAGCAGGCGAACCCTGGTGTAAAAGCCTTACCCCTGTGTAGGGGGGCTACACAGGGGCTAGACCCCACTTTTCCCCCTAGTTATCTGGTTAATGTATGGATATAAACTCAAAGAACACCTCTCCCCCTTGTGGGGAGCGTCAGACTGTATATTCGAGCTTAGCAAAATTCTTTATCACAAAACGAAGCGACCCAAATTTAAATTTTACAAAAATATCTCCCTTTGTCATCAATAAAGCCTTCAGTCATCAGATAGGTGAATTTCAAACTGTTAAAAAATTACGAAATGGCGAACTTTTAGTCGAAATTAAAGATACGCAACAAGTTTCAAAAATAATGTCAATAAAACAAATTGGATCACACCTAGTCACTGTCTCAGAACATTCAACACTAAATTTTTCACTCTTGGGGGATTTCAATGGCCATAATCCTCTCTGGGGGAGTCCAGACTCCAAAAGTAGAGGTTTAACAATAGAAAATTTTATTGAAGACAATGATCTTTGCATTCTTAATAATGGTGAAAACACTTATTTTCATCTTCGTACCCAATCTTATCATGCCATCAATCTCGTAATATGCTCCCCCTTTTTTCTGCCACGTTGGGATTTTCATGTGGAGGATGGTCTCTACAGCAGTGGCCACTTTCCGATCAGGATAACCTCTACTGTACGCTGCGGCCATCAGCAACATCAGCATGCCCGACTTCGCATTGATCGAGCTGATTGGGCATCATTTACTCAGTTGGCAGAAATAACATCGGAAGACGTGACTAATATCGATATAGATGTAGCGGTAAGCCGAGTAACCGACATTATCTTGACGGCAGCGAACGTTGCAATTCCAAGAACCACTAAAGGTAGGATCAAATTTCCTAAGCCTTGGAGGAACTTTGATTGTCAGGAGGCTCATAAGAAACAAAAAAAGGCATGGAACACATTTCGTCGTTATCCAAACACACCAAATCTTGTTGCACTTAAACAAGCTCGTGCTGAAGCTCGGAGGATTCGACGAAAAAGCCAGCGGGACTCGTGGCAGGCCTATGTCAGCACAATCACGACGTCCACCCTATCTAAGACAGTGTGGGGTAAAATTAAAAAAAAATTCTGGTAACTACAATACATCTTGTGCTCCCATTCTGGAGAAAAATGGTCAACTTTTATTGGATCACAAAGAGGTGGCTGACTGCCTGGCGAATCATTTGGCAGAAGTCTCCAGTGCAAATAACTATTGTTCAAAATTTTTAACTATCAAATCCACGCAAGGAACAAAGAGTTCTAGATTTCAATTCAAATATTTTTCATCAATACAACACAAAATTTACCTTTCAAGAACTAAATATTGCTTTACAAAAATCAAAAAACACATCACCTGGCCCGGATGAAATACACAATAGCATGTTAAAAAATCTAAGCAGGTCTTCTTTAGAAAATATTCTGAGACTATTTAATAGAATTTATTCCGAGCACAAATTCCCCAAATTCAGGAGCCAAGCAATAGTAATTCCTATTCTTAAACCAAACAAACAATCTGATAAACCCGAGAGTTATAGACCTATAGCTCTCACAAGCTCCCTTTGTAAAGTAATGGAGCGGATGGTCAACTCCAGGCTCATGTTCATTTTAGAGTCGCACCATCTGCTATCTTCATATCAAAGAGGATTCAGGCGCGGCAGATGCACCATAGACAACCTACTGCTTCTCGAAACATCAATAAGAGAAGCATTTCTCAAACGAAAACATCTTGTGAGCGTATTTTTTGACATTGAAAAAGCATATGACCGTACCTGGAGATATGGGACCCTCAAAACCCTGCACGAGTATGGGTTACGAGGTAATCTACCCATCTTTCCCTCTAATTTTCTAAGAGATCGAACTTTTAGCGTACGGGTCAAGTCTGTTCTGTCAGATACATTTATCCAAGAAGAAGGAGTTCCCCAGGGAAGTGTTCTAAGCGTAACTCTTTTCGTAATAGCAATCAAAAGCTTAATTGAACAACTGCCTCCCGCTGTCAAGGGTACCATGTTCGTTGATGACTTTCAAATTTCTTTCTCTCCATCGAACATGAGTATCATTGAAAGACAACTTCAAATCGCTATAAATAAAGTATCACAATGGGCAGAGGAAAATGGCTTCACTTTCTCTGCTCAAAAAACCTTCTGTATCCACTTCTGCCGTAAAAGAGGGCTTCACCCTGATTCAAATCTTCTCCTGAACAATCAACCAATAGCTGTAAAAGACCAAGGAAAATTTCTTGATCTCACACTCGATAATAAACTTAAATTTATACCGCATATACAAGAGCTGAGGAAAAAATGTCTATTGAGATTAAATATCCTTAAAGTCTTAGCGAACACTTCTTGGGGTGCTGATACAGACTCTCTGTTAAGAATATACAGGGTTCTGATACGCTCAAAACTAGATTATGGATGCCAAATTTATGGGTCTGCAGCGAAAAGCTATCTGAAAGTTCTCGATCCAGTACATAATCAGGCACTGCGCATCTGCACAGGCGCCTTCCGAACCTCACCTATCAACAGTCTCCATATTCTTGCTCATGAAAAATCTTTAAACAGTAGACGCCTCAAAATTTCGTTGAACTTCTACTTCAAAATAAAACCTTATACTGATCACCCTTTACACCTTCATATTTTTAATCCATCTAATGTTGTCTTATTTCTTCATCGTCCTTCTGCAATCCCAAACTTTGGGATCCGAATGCGTAATGTTCTCTCAGATTTGCAGCTGTCGGATTTCAATACACTCAATACAATAGAACTAATTGAACCATGGTGTGAAGTAAATACATCTACTATCCATGACCTCGCTAAATTCCCTATAGAGACTACACCAAATACAGCTTACCAGCAAGTATTTTATGATTCAAAAAGCAAATATTCGGATTATAAAGACATTTTTACTGACGGATCAAAAGCAAACTATCACGTTGGCTTTTCTGCAATAGTTGATGGTCACGTTACGGCAGAAAAATTAAACCCATCTTGCTCTGTACTTCAGAAATAAAAGCCATATATACATCTCTTCAATCAATAGCCCAATCCAGTTACAAAAAATGGGTGATATACACTGACTCAAAGAGTTCAGACGAAGCCATCACTCACTGCAATAATAACAGCCACCCTATTATCCTACAGTCATATCATTTACTCAAAAATCTTACGATCCCTGGTCATATGGGAATTTTAGGCAATGAAGCAGCCGATTCAGCTGCCAGAGCCGCAAGTGTCCTGGTTGATGATACTGTCCCTTTTGATGACATAAAAAACGTAATTTCTGAATGTCTTAACACGCATTGGCAGCGGATTTGGAATCTCGAAACACAAAATAAATTGCATTCTATCCAGTCCTCGACGACAGGTTTCAAATCATTACCACTTTCCAGGAGAGAAAAAGTTTTATTGACTCGTATTCGCATCGGTCATACCAGGTTCACCCATAAACACCTCTTATGCCGTGAACCAGCTCCAATTTGTATCAAATGTAACGTCAACCAGACAGTGTTGCATATTTTATGCAACTGCCCAAATTTTAACCAAATACGTTTTAAATATTTTAATGATTTTAATCCATCTCTGAAGGAGTTGCTCTGCGACCCACCCCATCGCAATTTGTATTCATTCCTCCAGGAGATTGGTTTCTCCTTTTTAATTTAGTTTCTGTGTCGTCAAAATGTAATTTTGTCTCTTTCCTTGTTATTCAAGGTTTTTTTGTCAACATATTGTTTCATACGTTTTTAAAAGTTTTTAATGTTTGCATGTTTTTTATTAGTTATTTTAAAATACTGATGTTTATACCTTTCTCACCAAAACATTTTTAATTTTATTATATCATGACTTTATATTTCTGTATAAATTTTAAACTAAAAAATTGTTTGGCGCAGTATAGCCCTCAAGGGTTCTTGCGCCATTAAAAATAAGCAAGCAAACAAACAATCAGCACTTCCGAAGAAAAAATTCAAAAGTCCCTTTGATTCTCGACTTATGTCACCATTCAAAACGTCTTTAAACAATTTCTTACATTAATGATCTAAATTCTTCCTAAACAATAGATAAAGCTTTAAAACAAATCTCTAATTTTATGAATGGTGTTAGTTTTAAACAACTCAGAAGTACAACTAGAGTTTAATTTTAGAAATTGAGGGTAGTTTGAGGAGGGGCACACAAATGTTCTCGGAAATACAAACAATAGTCGTAAAAAATAGAGTTCAAAATAATCATAAATATTAAACAGAAAAAACCTTTTAAAACTTGCACCCGAGTATGTTTTGACGTGCAGTGGCGGATTTAAAATATAGCAAATGTTGCAACTGCGCTAGAGGCCCCATAACCATAGGGGAACCGTAGGAGTTACAAAAATGCTTATGATAAATGTTTTACAACTTATGTGATAGAGAAATAGGGACCCAGAATGTATTTCGGCTGGCCCCAAACTTGTAGCTCCGCCGAAGCGATACATAAAAGACTGTAATACTGTGATTCATATTACAAATATCAAAAAATTAAAAATTACCGTCGGTTCTACGGGAATCTAACAAAATGAAACAAAACCGTTTCGCCATCTCATATTTATTTCCATGGTCTCCAATGCGGCAATATATCACCAAATGATCGTCAGTCTGAGACGTTATATTAGTTTTGCATTGAAATAAGTAAATAATAGCCACAAAAAATGAATAAACAGGCTTTTTAGAACACCTGGTCGAAAACAAAAAGGGACGTGCACAACTGGAACGTACGCACACCCCACATGCGAAAATATAGCCTTCTACTGCTTACCATTTTTGAGTTATGACTTATGAGAGATACGTACATCCAACCGCAAGAAACAACGCAGCAATTAACTTGTTTGGTATAGTCATAGAAAAAAAAACGAAACACTCGTTCGTATTCGAAGACTGTTGACACTAGAGACAAGTGTAAGGTGTTATTTTTTCAGGCATAATGTGTTCTACATAATTATGTTAATAAATTGTTGTTAAGGGGTCGTCTTCATATTAAAACGAGCATCAACATCAAAATTTTCAATGAGAACCCCCCTTTTCTATCACATATTTGTAATCAGCATCCATTTTTAACTTTGAATACAAAATTTTGTTTATTTTTATCCAGCCGTTACTTCAGAATTGAGTTTTGAAAAATCTCTCTCGTAATCAGGGTTGCCAGACGTCCTGGATTTCAAGGGACAGTCCCGTATTTTGAAAAATTGTCCCGCGTCCCGGGGAACTTCCATACGGGACGGCTAAAAGTCCCGTATTCTACCTGATAACAATATTTTACAGAACGAGACTTTATTTTAAAGGGGGAAAAATAAAACAACACATGTGAAATAATGAGCTATAAGAAAATCATGTAGCAGCAAACGCAAAAATTATTTTCCTTCCGATTTGGTTTGTATGTTTTTGTTTTGGTGGCAGACCATGAGGAACCGAATGGTTGCTTCCAGGGGAGGGTATAGAAATAATTTTTGGAGGGAGCCCGGAAAATTCAGAGTCCCCCCCCCCCATACAACGTTTCTAAACAAAGTTTTCATGACTTTATTTCTAAATATTTTTTAGGATCCCTTGAGTCCAAGTGATCTCTTTAAGTACATAAACATTATGCACTAATTTAACTTTGAATATGGACATAAAATATGTTTAATTTATATTTTAACTATAAAATATTAAGTAATTTAAAAAAATCATAGCTTCAAATAACGTATAAGTTTTATTTAACAATTCGGAAACTATTTCTTTTGCGAATTTCAAAACACCTGCTGATTTATTCTTAAAGCTATGATACAGTTGAGGTAACGTTTTGATACTACATGACACTTCCATTACTAATATGGTTCTGCCAAGAAACTACCATATGGTTTCCTTTCATTTTGTATTTTTCATAAGCTGAAAAAGAAATTTATTATTTCACAAATTATTTCCTGGATCGAAGTAACTCTTCTAGGTAATTTACACATTTTTTTTTTTGAAATGTTAATCAATAATTATTAAATCAATGAAGATTTAATGGACGAATCGCGATATTACATTCCCTTAAGTTCGAAACCAATGAGTTAAATGCGCTCTGCTGCTCTGGCCTCTGAGTCCAATATTACTTCTTTAGCAAACAGAAATGTTTTTATTCATATAAACTTTGTGTTCTTTTTAAAAACTAAAAAAAAAAAAAAAAAAAATCTTTATGTTATAGAGAAGTCAACTAAAAATGATGAAATAGTTGAAATTAATTGATCCCTTTGGGAGGGGCATGCCCCCCCCCCTCCCTAAAATCCTCTACTTGTTGCTTCTTCTTTGCTCATTGACTAATGTTGGAAATAAATCTCTGCGCATGCGTCGTCAATCGCAGTGAAAACGATTTTTATACTTTAAAAGGCACATTTTGTAAGGTTTATTGCTTTGTTGCGAATGAATTTTTCAGATTTATCATGAATAGACGTCTCGAAAATCCCCCCTCCCCCTTTTCACTCATAGAAAGCCTGTCCCGTATTTACTGTTCCTAATTCTGGCAACCCTGCTCGTAATGTTAAAACGTATTTTGATATTTTTACACATAACACATAAACTAGACTAGGCACGGCAAAGATTTTTTTTATATTAAAATATGAATCGGCCCAATAATAAAAACATCATTTACAACAGCTAAAATGCAAATTTAGATTTTTTTATGTATTATGATTTTTTTTTTTGAAAAAAATATGATCTGAAACCATATTAAATTTTAATAGAAAAACAATCTAGATGAGCTCTTATGTGGGAGTCCAAAATTTGAGTTCAAAATAATCAGTAGTTTTCTCGTTATCTTTAAAAATTCATTTTTTCCCATTTTAGGGGACCGTATACCTTTTAAAACAGAAATTATGAAAGTAAGTTTCTTCGTAAAAAAAGAACAAAATTGTTCAACAAAATAAGCAAGCCAGTTATAACGTGGTTTTTCTACATTAGAATTACGTCTATGAAGTTCTTTATTGCATAAATTTATTCGCTGTCTCTACAGAAAAACAACATAATGTTGCGATCGTCAGTTTTTTGTGGATATCGTTTAAACGTCAATATGTAAATAATGCAAAACACTATTTCATTGTCTAATGAAGCAATAGATTACAAAACATTTTAAATTAAAAGCTACACTTAAAATACTTCCGTTTTTGAGCAATCACGATTGCTTATTGTTCTCACTTGACCATTCTTGATGTTCCGGTTCCTTTTTCAGCTTGGACCAGGGGCCTGCTGCAGCACCACCGCCGGCCATCCTCCAGGCGCGGCTGTCCCCCGGTCCTGAGCTATCGGCTTCTCCTGGTCGGAGGCGTCCATGTCCTACACACACGCACTCTCACATACATACATACAAACACACGACTTCTCACACTCCTACACACGCACATACACACACTCATGTCTGCACACAGACACAAACACACATGCCTACATACACACACACACACGAACGCCTACACACACACACACAAACGCCTACGCACATACACACGAACGCCTACACGCACACGCGCGTACACAACACTCACTCACACACATGCATACATACACTTACACACACACGCACCCACACACATACACATGCGCCTACACAAACACACGCTCGTGATTGCGAAAAACATAATTTGAATTCAAGATGCCAAAAATTCAAATTAATATAATTTTTTTCTTTTTTTTTTCTGCGTTTAGCCATTGCCTTTTATAAAACAATAATTCTGAAGAAAAAAAAATAATTTTCACAACTCTTTCACAGATACATACAATAAAACCTCATTGTCTTGCTTGTCATGTTACAACTGTCAGTGTAGAATGAGTGACTTGTCTCAACGATAATTTGCTAAAAGGAAAAAAATATTGCCATGTCTAAATCGGGGAAAAGCACTCGAAAAATAGCCGACAGTGTGAAATTTCTCCTGTAACATTATCCAGATAGGTTAATAGAAAATATTTGCCTTAGATCAGTTTGCTGATTTTTACGAATTATATTTTTTTTTTCTTTTTGTTAAGTGTTTGAAAATTTTTCAATGTGTTAAGATATAGCAGAGGAAGTGTCGGTCGCAGTAGTAGGTCGCAAGCTTTGAGCCCGAATTCTGCACACAAAGTTGTTGTGGCTAATTGTGAACTTTTTTATTTATTTATTTTTTGACTTCGTCAAAGGTTTAACAAAACATTAATTTGGATGTAAGATTAAGTAGAGTTTTTGTCTATTTCTAATTGTAATTTAAATACTAATTTTCTACTTACTTTCTCTGTAATTGTCCGTGCATTTCACATTAAAATCATTCTCGCAAGCCAAAAATAAAATTTCAAAATGTTTTCTTCTTTTTTTAAATAACATGGAAAAATATGGAAAAAGGAAGAAAGTTATGGTAAAAAATTGTTATCAACTACTGGATGCCTAATTTATTAAATACATGTTTTTCAGAAACCAATTTCTGAATGTTCGGCTTCTACTTTATGACACTAGAAATTATCGGGCTACCTGATCTTCTACTTTTAGCAAGGATCGGGTAACACGGACCGACTTTGGGATCCGAATGCGTAATGTTCTCTCAGATTTGCAGCTGTCGGATTTCAATACTCTCAATACAATAGAACTAATTGAACCATGGTGTGAAGTAAATACATCTACTATCAATGACCTCGCTAAATTCCCTAAAGAGACTACACCAAATACAGCTTACCAGCAAGTATTTCATGATACAAAAAGCAAATATTCGGATTATAAAGACATTTTTACTGACGGATCAAAAGCAGACAATCACGTTGGCTTTTCTACAATAGTTGATGGTCACGTTACGGCAGAAAAATTAAACCCATCTTGCTCTGTACTTCAGAAATAACAGCCATATGTACATCTCTTCAATCAATAGCCCAATCCAGTTACAAAAAATGGGTGATATACACTGACTCAAAGAGTTCAGTGGAAGCCATCACTCACTGCAATAATAACAACCACCCTACTGTCCTACAGTCATATCATTTTCTCAAAAATCTTACAAAAAATCATTTTTATGTTTTCTTCTGTTGGATCCCTGGTCATGTGGGAATTTCAGGCAATGAAGTAGCCGATTCAGCTGCCAGAGCCGCAAGTGTCCTGGTTGATGATACTCTCCCTTTTGATGACATAAAAAAACGTAATTTCTGAATGTCTTAACACGCATTGGCAGCGGATTTGGAATCTCGAAACACAAAATAAATTTCATTCTATCCAGTCCTCGACGACAGGTTTCAAATCATTACCACTTTCCAGGAGAGAAAAAGTTTTATTGATTCGTCTTCGCATCGGTCATACCAGGTTCACCAATAAACACCTCTTATGCTGTGAACCAGCTCCAATTTGTATCAAATGTAACGTCAACCAGACAGTGTTTCATATTTTATGCAACTGCCCAAATTTTAACCAAATACGTTTTAAATATTTTAATGATTTTAATCCATCTCTGAAGGAGTTGCTGGGCGACCCACCCCATCGCAATTTGTATTCATTCCTCCAGGAGATTGGTTTCTCCTTTTTAATTTAGTTTCTGTGTCGTCAAAATGTAATTTTGTCTCTTTCCTTGTTATTCAAGGTTTTTTTGTCAACATATTGTTTCATACGTTTTTAATGTTTGCATGTTTTTTATTAGTTATTTTAAAATACTGAAGTTTATACCTTTCTCACCAAAACATTTTTAATTTTATTATATCATGACTTTATATTTCTGTATATATTTTAAACTAAAAAATTGTTTGACGCAGTATAGCAATCAAGGGTTCTTGCGCCATTAAAAATAAGCAAACAAACAAACAATCAGCACTTCCGAAGAAAAAATTCAAAAGTCCCTTTGATTCTCGACTTATGTCACCATTCAAAACGTCTTTAAACAATTTCTTACATTAATGATCTAAATTCTTCCTAAACAACAGATAAAGCTTGAAAACAAATCTCTAATTTTATGAATGGTGTTAGTTTTAAACAACTCAGAAGTACAACTAGAGTTTAATTTTATAAATTGAGGGTAGTTTGAGGAGGGGCACACAAGTGTTCTCGGAAATACAAACAATAGTCGTAAAAAATAGAGTTCAAAATAATCATAAACATTAAACAGAAAAAACCTTTTAAAACGTGCACCCGAGTTTGTTTTGACGTGCAGTGGCGGATTTAAAATATAGCAAATGTTGCAACTGCGCTAGAGGCCCCATAACCATAGGGGAACCGTAGGAGTTACAAAAATGCTTATGATAAATGTTTTACAACTCATGTGATAGAGAAATAGGGCCCCAGAATGTATTTCGGCTGGCCCCAAACTTGTAGCTCCGCCGAAGCGATGCAGAAAAGACTGTAATACTGTGATTCATATTACAAATATCAAAAAATTAAAAATTACCGTCGGTTCAACGGGAATCTAACAAAATGAAACAAAACCGTTTCACCATCTCATATTTATTTCCATGGTCTCCAATTCGGCAATATATCACCAAATGATCGTCAGTCTGAGACGTTATATCAGTTTTGCATTGAAATAAGTAAATAATAGCCACAAAAAATAAATAAACAGGCTTTTTAGAACACCTGATCGAAACCAAAAAGGACGTGCACAACTGGAACGTACGCACACCCCACATGCGAAAATATAGCCTTCTACTGCTTACCATTTTTGAGTTATGACTTATGAGAGATACGTACATCCAACCACAAGAAACAACGCAGCAATTAACTTGTTTGGTATAGTCATAGAAAAAAAAAACGAAACACTCGTTCGTACTCGAAGACTGTTGACACTAGAGACAAGTGTAAGGTGTTATTTTTTCAGGCATAATGTGTTCTACATAATTATGTTAATAATTTGTTGTTAAGGGGTGGTCTTCATATTAAAACGAGCATCAACATCAAAATTTTCAATGAGAACCCCCCTTTTCTATCACATATTTGTAATCAGCATCCATTTTTAACTTTGTATACAAAATCTTGTTTAATTTGATCCAGCCGTTACTTCAGAATTGAGTTTTGAAAAATCTCACTCGTAATCAGGGTTGCCAGACGTCCTGGATTTCAACGGACAGTCCCGTATTTTGAAAAAGTGTCCCGCGTCCCGGGGAACTTCCATACGGGACGTCTAAAGTCCCGTATTCAACCTGATAACAATATTTTACAGAACGAGACTTTATTTTAAGGGGGGGGGGGGAAATAAAACAACACATGTGAAATAATGAGCTATAAGAAAATCATGTAGCAGCAAACGCAAAAATTATTTTCCTTCCGATTTGGTTTGTATGTTTTTGTTTTGGTGGCAGACCATGAGGAACCGAATGGTTGCTTCCAGGGGAGGGTACAGAAATTGCAGAGTCCCCCCCCCCATACAACGTTTCAAAACAAAGTTTTCATGACTTTATTTCTAAATATTTTTTAGGATCCCTTGAGTCCAAGTAATCTCTTTAAGTATATTTCTAAATATTTTTTAGGATCCCTTGAGTCCAAGTAATCTCTTTAAGTATATTAACATTATGCACTAATTTAACTTTAAATGTGGACATAAAATATGTTTTATTTATATTTTAACTATAAAATATTAAGCAATTAAAAAAATCATGGCTTCAAATAACGTGTAAGTTTTATTTAACAATTCGGAAACTATTTCTTTTGCGAATTTCAAAGCAGCTGCTGATTTATTCTTAAAGCTATGATGCAGTTGAGGTAACGTGTTGATACTACATGACACTTCCATTACTAATATGGTTCTGCCAAGAAACTACCATATGGTTTCCTTTCATTTTGTATTTTTCATAAGCTGAAAAAGAAATTTATTATTTCACAAATTGTTTCCTGGATCGAAGTGACTCTTCTGGGCAGTTTACACATTTTTTTTTTTTTTTTTGAAATGTTAATAATTATTGATTAAATCAATGAAGAATTAATGGACGAATCGCGATATTACATTCCCTTAAGTTCGAAACCAATGAGTTAAATGTGCGTTCTGCTGCTCTGGCCTCTGAGTCCAATATTACTTCTTTAGCAAACAGAAATGTTTTTATTCATATAAACTTGTGTTCTTTTTAAAAACTAAAAAAAAAAAAAAAATCTTTATGTTATAGAGAAGTCAACTAAAAATAATGAAATAGTGAAATTAATTGATCCCTTTGGGAGAGGCATGCCCCCCCCCCCTCCCTAAAATCCTCTACTGGTTGCTTCTTCTTTGCTCATTGACTAATGTTGGAAATAAATCTCTGCGCATGCGTCGTCAATCGCAGTGAAAACGATTTTTATACTTTAAAAGGCACATTTTGTGAGGTTTAATGCTTTGTTGCGAATGAATTTTTCAGATTTATCATGAATAGACGTCTCGAAAATCCCCTCTCCCCCTTTTCACTCATAGAAAGCCTGTCCCGTATTTACTATTCCTAATTCTGGCAACCCTGCTCGTAATGTTAAAACGTATTTTGATATTTTTACACATAACACATAAACTAGACTAGGTACGGCAAAGATTTTTTTTATCTTAAAATATGAATCGGCCCAGTAATAAAAACATCATTTACAACAGCTAAAATGCAAATTTAGGTTTTTTTTGTGTATTATGATATTTTTTTTAAAAAAAAAATATGATCTGAAACCATATTAAATTTTAATAGAAAAACAATCTAGATGAGCTCTTATGTGGGAATCCAAAATTTGAGTTCAAAATAATCAGTAGTTTTCTCGCTATGTTTAAAAATTCATTTTTTCCCATTTTAGGGGACCGTATACCCTTTAAAACAGAAATAATGAAAGTAAGTTTCTTCGTAAAAAAAGAACAAAATTGTTCAACAAAATAAGCAAGCCAGTTATAACGTGGTTTTTCTACATTAGAATTACGTCTATGAAGTTCTTTATTGCATAAAATTATTCGCTGTCTCTACAGAAGAACAACACAATGTTGCAATCGTCAGTTTTTTGTGGATATCGTTTAAACGTCAATATGTAAATAATGCAAAACACTATTTCATTGTCTAATGAAGCAATAGATTCAAAACATTTTAAATTAAAAGCTACACTTAAAATACTTCTGTTTTTTCTTTTTTTTTTCTGCGTTTAGCCATTGCCTTTTATAAAACAATAATTCTGAAGAAAAAAACATAATTTTCACAACTCTTTCACAGAAACATACAATAAAACCTCATTGTCTTGCTTGTCATGTTCCAGTTGGCAGTGTTGAATGAATGACTGGTCTCAATGATAATTTGCTAAAAGGAAAAAATTATTGCCATGTCTAAATCGGGGAAAAGCACTCGAAAAATAGCCGACAGTCTGAAATTTCTCCTTTAACATTATCCAGATAGGTTAATAGAAAATATTTGCCTTAGATCAGTTTGCTGATTTTTACGAATTATATTTTTTTTTTTTTTTTTTTTGTTAAGTGTTTGAAAATTTTTCAATGTGTTAAGATATAGCAGAGGAAATGTCGGTCGCAGTAGTGGGTCACAAGCTTTGAGCCCGAATTCTGCACACAAATTAGTTGTTGTGGCTAATTGTGAACTTTTTTATTTATTTATTTTTTGACTTCGTCAAAGATTTAACAAAACATTAATTTGGATGTAAGATTAAGTAGAGTTTTTGTCTATTTCTAATTGTAATTTAAATACTATTTTTCTACTTACTTTCTCTGTAATTGTCCGTGCATTTCACATTAAAATCATTCTCGCAAGCCAAAAATAAAATTTCAAAATGTTTTCTTCTTTTTTAAATAACATGGAAAAATATGGTAAAAGAAAGAAAGTTATGGTAAAAAATTGTTATCAACTACTGGATGCCTAATTTATTAAATACATGTTTTTCAAAAACCAATTTCTGAATGTTCGGCTCCAACTTTATGACACTAGTAATTATCGGGCTACCTGATCTTCTACTTTTAGCAAGGATCGGGTAACACGGACCAGCTTCGCCAAGCTGAATGTGGCCCGCGCATTCACTGCGATACATAATAGGTTCGGCTATTCCATCCGAAAATTATTCAGATGCTCCCTGCAAATGAGCACGACAGTCCTGCACTGGGATTGACCGAGCATGAAAGCAGATGTCATGTCATTGAGGCTGAGAGTGCCAACAAACTGGTGGATAAAGAAAATTTATCTCACCATTTAGAAGCCGTGAACATACAGCAGATAAATTTACTTTACCTACCAGTTTGTTAGCACTCTCAGCCTCAATGACATAACTTGTGCCTCGACCACGATTATTTCCGAATCCAAACGCTCTTGTTCATAGTAGGGACGAAATTGCGGCCTCTGGATAGGCTAACCCGGTAGTAGATATGCTGTGCGTTGTTTTACAATAAATGCAACAGCCTATTGCCTGTAACTATAGAAAATTTTCGCATGCAAGTATATGGTGCGCAAAACAATCTAATAATGCTAAGTGCAAGTGCAAAGTTAAAAAATCCGCGAAAAGACAAGAAGTCTGATTTCGGTTCACCTTGATTTACATTAAAGTAACTTTTGTCTTTTTAAATTACGTGCTGGATCCATCTCGAATCTCGTTGCTAGAAACATCATTGGGAAATTACTTACCTAAATTGCTTTTAAGAGACATAACGTGTTTAACCAAATCCGCCGATTCTGTTGTGCTTTTTTAATAATACCACGTATTGTGATCTTTCGCATCAAATTTGGATTTAAAACAAATTGTCATTTTTTGATTAAAATAAAGCCGCTAGAACAACTACTGTGTTTGTCCACTGTGTTGATTCAAATAGCCAAATGTTCCCAAATAAAGTTCGAGTTTGAAAGGTTTGCTCCTTAACGGGTATTTATATTCTCCTATTTCTGTTTTATTTTTTAAATTGACACTTAGTTCATTTTATGTATTTAAAGCAAATTTTCACAGAATAAATGGGCCTTGCTTCGCTTGAGTCACCAATCTTTTTAATGCTGCGTTTCCCCACGTTGTGCGGTATATTTTTTATATTTTTGTATGCGATGTACCAAACTTCTTCCGATGTTCTGCGAAATTAAAAACGCGAATTGCATTTTATATGAAAAGATCTTCTATTCATTTCAAAATAAACCAGTAACATACGTGCAATACATTTATCAAACATATGTACATAACTTTTCTAGGTATAAGGTTCAATATTTACATTTCTGATGATTAATAATAAATTACACATCTGATAATTTCACATCTGAATGATGAAATAAGCAATCCAATAGGTTCATATTATAAAAAGTCAAAAAAATTCCATTACTTTTAATTATTCATTATTCGATTTAATACACAACGATCTATGCGAGGGATCCGCCAGGTTCCATTTGCATTTCTAAGGTTGATCCAGATAGACAAAAATCAGTAAATATTTTACTGTTTTTCAAAAAAAAAAAAAAAAAAAAGTTTTCGACCATAAATCGCTTTGCGGCGCAACATTATCTTCCAAAAAGTATCGAATTACGGGGGAAAAAAAAAGAGAGAACTTCAAAAAATCATGAATTTAGCTGGATAATCTCGATCTTTTCTTTGTTTACATTCCGTTACTTGATAAGCCGTGACCTTGAAAGAAGCGTTTTCAATGTGGTGACGGTCCCTAAAAGGTTTTTCGTTAATAACTCCTGTTCTACTGCACGGAATGCAATGCAATTTCGTACACAGGCTGCATTTTGCTATCTAAACATAATTATGTAGCAAAAAATAGGATTCCCATATGACAATCAAGACTTAGTGCTCATTTTACTTTGTATATGATCCCTTATCAAAATTTTACCTACGTAGTTTGAAAGAAGACTTTAAACCATGTCGGATGACACCTTTCTTTTCTTTCTAGCATGCATAATAGCCAAATAATTAAAAGTGTCTCGTTTTTTTTTCTATGACTGTACGTGAATGCAGTATTAAAAACTCTTTCAGGGGTGACTAAAATAGAAATTCATACTGAAATTTAAGTAAACGATTTTATAAAAAAACAATAACTCCCTTTACTTTGTATTGAAAAGTAAAACAACAAAGGTCCTTTTTTTTCAAAAACATCGGCCAATTCCATCGGCTTTTGAATGTTTTTTAAGGCCGATGTTTCCTGCAAGTTAGCATCGGCAGCCGATGCCGATGGCAGAATTGTTGAACCATCGGCGCCGATGTATCGGCCAGGCCGATACATCGGTCGAATCCTAGTATCCATCGAGCCTCGGTAGACACGATAAGGATGATGCCGAAAAAAGTGTAGCGCTAGAAACGGCTATGGCGTATTCCGCTGCCGTATCAAATGTGAATTTGGCTGAAATTATCCCGAAGGATAGCCTAGTTACCTCACTTGACACGAAGCAGAAAATCTCACCGTAATCGAACCCGTCGTACACTGTGTAAATCGACATCGCAGTTCCGATCGCCGAGCTGCGCAAACCGAAAAAGACGGTAGAGACAGAAATCAGCCAGAACCTGTAGTTTGCCAGGAGCTTCAGGCCCAACTCGTCTGAGATCCGAATTAACCTCCTCTTGTGGGAAGAGACCTTGGCCTCCGGGGCAGTTACTTGTAATTCTGCAGCAGCAGGAATTGAAGTCACCGTGCACACCAGCTGGCGTTCAGGATCCCCCACGACGAGAAGGAAAATAAGGATCCAGACGGCAGATCCGACCGCCAGGAATGAAAAAATTCCTCTTGGGCCAAACGCTTGTATAGCTAGCCCGAAGATCTTGTGCAGGAGCTCATGCCCCAAACACCCGCCACAGAGGGCAAGGCCTAGAGCAAGAGGCTTCCACTCCTTGGAGTTTCCCTATGATGTAGACTGTGTAGTTGGCCACTAAAGAAAACCCCGGTCGGACGATCATCCCTAAGCAGACGACCAAATACGTACCAGAGTCTGCGCTTCCGGCAATGATAAAGCCAAGAAAGCATAGCAAGCTTCCAACAGACAACATGAGAGCCGCCGAGAAGATGCCCGGGATCCTCATGAGTATGTTATGGCTGCATTGCATTTCCGCCGTGATGGCCGACTTTATTGCGTCGAAGCTTTTTCACATTCCGGAGGTAAGGAACAGCAGCCAAAAGCACGCAAAAATGGATGCCCATGGGCGAAATCCGCCGTCGGGGGCACTGTAGGTGGTTTCCCTCAGTCTTGATTACAGAGGATTTCTCCTCAGTTAGCGTCCTCACCCAGAACCTTTGGCGAAGACTTTAGGGTGGCTTGCAGAATCCTTGGGAACGTCGGACCCCGTGTAGGGTGGATCACTTCCACCGAAATCTGAGGAAGGGCCTCAGACTGTGTCACGCTACCCGAAGAGGAGCTCCGTCCGGAAACATCCTGCCTCCCAATTTCTACAAAAGTGCACCCATAATTGTCATACGCCACCGCGTAACGGGGGGTTATGGCATAAACGAGGAATATTCAGCATAACTGAATCCATGTCTAACAATCCAAAATTCGAAATAAAAAGTCAAAAAATCAATACAAACACAACTAAAACACTAAAAAACTACAAACACTACAAAATCAACTAAAACACAAAAACCGCTCTCAATTGATGCAAGAAAGCCAAAAAATATTTCAACAGGATCTGCTTTCTTGAGCGTAGGGCGAGCGAACCTACAGGCTCGGCAGCAAACAGCCGAGTGACGATCAACTTCCGGTCGCGCGGAGCCCCGGCTCGGCTGGCCCCGCCCCCTGAGCGAAACAAGCACTCCGATTGGTCGAAAGTGCTCCGTTATATTCATTGCGCTTCGTACGGACCGAATTGTTGTTTTTTTAAACATATATTTCTATAATTCCAAAATCAATATATAATTGAATGTTTATGAAGTATTAACGGGGGGGAATCAGGGAGTGGTAGCAATAAATTAACAAACCAATAAAAAAGCGACTCTTAACTGACTCAAATCTTTTCAATCTCTCTTTTTCCATCAGACCACTATTAAGAACTGAAAACGCATTCAAGAGAAAACTCCCAGATGCGCCGAAAGATGCGTTTGGGGGGGGGGGGAGGGGAGGGAGACAACTGCTCCCCATAACTTTCGGTTTTAACGCATATTACAAATCCTAGTATAGCAGTTTATCCTCCATCCATGTAAGGACTTCATAAGACCAAACCCTCACCCCCCCCCCCCCAACAAGTCAATTCTGGCTTTTAGAACTCCATAAGCGGCCCACATAGAATTGTAGAAATCTTTCTTAAGATGAGGATTGAATAGAAAGAAAAATGAGTGTCGAGGTTATACTTAAGTAGTTTCCCCCACCCCCCTACTGAATTTTCTGTACCGGTGACAGACTTGATGCGTATTTGTTTTTTCATTAAAATTGGGGCGTAGGGGGTCTCCGCTCCGCGCGGTCGCTGCGTCCCACAGTGGGGCCGAATGGCCAAAAAGTGGAAAAAATTCAATATCTCGAGAACGGGTTAACACAGAAAGCTGGGGCCGGTCTCATTCAAAAAAGAACAAAAAAATGCATAAAGTTCAACTGTTTTTATTGACATTTTGAAGTTAATTAAATAATTAATTAGGAAATGAAAGACTATTGGAAATATATATATTTTTTTAAATTTCCGAAACAGGTTGTACTTAGAAAAACAAGTTGCAACAAGTATTTTGAGCTTATATTTAAATTAAATATTGCTTAAAATGATTCCTTCAAGGAAGCTTAAAGACCTGGAGAGTTTTAAAAGTAATAAAGTTTGAAATTCTTAGTCAATAGTTGTTTAAATTGAAAGAATACATACCAATTAAAATTCTAGGAAATTAGATTAACAGTTCCTTAGCTGCCTGACTGATTTCCAGATTTTTCTTTGGGTCGGGTCTCATGTTCGTGATAAAAGGATCCGAAGTGTCCAGTAGCTTGTGGAACACGTCTTCGTTGGTGGATATACGAGACATTTTCCGCGAGTTGGTGATCCTGAATGCCTTGTAATCTTTATTCCTACTTTCTTGTGCCTTTTCCGACAATATTCCGACTGGGAGAATTGACTTCTGCACTATTTCAGCACCGTGTAACAAAATCTTATGTACTGTGAATGGCATGTAGTACCATGAATACTTCTCAATGGCCAGCTCTGCTGTTTCTTTTGAGAATAGTCGGAATTTCTCTGGGTCAATCATTGCATTGCTGTTTATGACTTCCAGAATGGTAGCGACCCGGTGGATTAGAATTTCGTCAACTCCCGTTATTGCACTTGTGACCTTGCAATCATTGAAAAAACGTCTGGCTGTGTTGCCATTATTTGAAGACCCGCAACCCTGCTTAACAAAGTCCACTTTGATGCCGACTTTCTCAAGAAACTCTTGTTGAATACGTTTCTTTTCGTTTTCGTGCATGTCTCTTGTGTCTTTTGTAGTCCTCCATTTTTCGAATATTTTGTTGTATGCAACGTGAAGGATGTATTCCATACACTTGATTCTGGCGCGTAATGGAGAGATACCGAATTCGAGAGCATTCACATTAAGAGGTTTCTGTTGGATTTTTGGTAAGTCGTTCATTTCCGAAGGTAAAGCATTGCAAATGTAGCGGGCGCTTGCAGACTTTATATTTGTGATGGCTTGAGCTACCTTGCCGTCCAACATTGTCATCACCAACGTGTGTCGAATACGGATGACATTAATGCCGATCACAACTTGGTTAATTTCCAACTTCTCTATTTCTTCTTCAACCCTTTTTTTTCATCTCGTTCCAAATCAAGTGTCTCTTTCTGGAAGCTGTATCTCAAGGGCCTGCAATGTCTTGTTGAAGAAGGTCGGCCGTTTTCCCAAATCGATCCATTTTGATCAACATCAATTGGAATTGTGAGCTTCAGAGGAACTATGGACGTCATGAATCAATTCGATTCACTTATTTCGTTATTGCTGATCGAATATTTTTGGGCAAATTCACTTTGACCTGAGGCACCGTCGAATCCCCATTTCGTTGTCAATATTAATTCATGTTCATTTAATTTTTCTAGTTCTTCTAGGGGTTTTGTTTCCAGAATTCGTTTAGTTGTATGGTCAAGCAAATTCTGCAAAGGGACAGCTGCAGATGTTTCACTAATTAACATATTATCATGGTAGCATTGCTTCTTTGAGATGATTAATTTTTTATAACTTGGAAAAACATGGCATCCAAGGTCTTTTAGTGTTTGTCGAATCAACTCGCACTGATATTTTGTCAGATTGGCCTGGAGAAATATTGCTAATGCTTGATCGGCTGACAAAGCTCTGGGTTTATCGTGCTTTTCATGTGTCGCAGCTGCGTTAATCAAGCTTTGTTGGTACGATGCTTGAAGTTTACGTATTTTATTCTTTTTGCTTCGTTCACCAGAATCATCAAAGTCTTTACTTGGTCTCCCAACACATCCTGTAGATTCCTGCTCCGGTACGTTGAAAACGTATTCATTCTCCATCCACTCGCTGAACATTTTTTTGAATCTCTCCCGGTCTCGATTTACTTTATCTTTTTTTTTTAAATTAAAATGAGGCAAGAAACTCTTGCTAAGAGCTGTCAGCATTAAAGAAATGTTTCCTTCTTCAAGTTCAGGGTGATTTTGTCGAATGAATACGTCGAAATTTGTACCGCTCCACAAGCACTCACACAAATCACGGTATTTAATTTTGATAGAGCTCATGACTAGACAACGTTAGCAACTAGACTGAACTCAAGTAAAAAAGGTTTTGACGTGGGGAAATGTTTTGTCTGAGCCAATTCTATTAACAAAATAGTGCAACAAACAAATACGTACTCTAACCCTTTCTTTTCTATGTTATGATCGGATAGGCAGATAAAGGCAGGTGATTTGTGTTCTAATGTTTACTTAAGGACCCTTAGTTTGATAAATAACCTTCCCCATCGCGGAGGAAGCCGGAGCTTTTTTTGTTATCTAAAGCACTGGTTTCCTACGTCGCGTTAAACCGCACCCATCGCCGACGTCAGCGTGCGACGAGTTGAAGAGCAGCGAGGAGCTACGCCAAAGTGGATTCCTAGGCAACCCCAATCGCGCGCGGGAAATCTGAACGAGTTTTTTTCGCGAGAGAGCAGTTGCGTTGCAAAACTGAAACATATCGAGACACAAAACGAGAAATGGATCTTACAACTAAAAAAACGTCTTATTACAGCATTGCTGCTGGAAGAGGAAGAAAATGAAGAACTAATAACATTAAATACAAACAATTGTGAACTTTAATTCGTGTATTTCCAGAGTACGTTGAAGGTGAATTGTTTAAGTAACGTTTTGATCACATATTCTTATTTAGAGGCAGGGAAAATCAAATTATATGCATCGTTTACAGAATAATGAATTTAGTTCATTTTCTTAGGCATGAAAACAGTATTTTTTTTTATAATAATTAACTTTTAAAATTACCTGGAATATTTATCGATTCTGAAATTGCTTTCCAGCAATTTTCTTTTGCTAGTTGGTCCTTGTATCCTTTCTTCGATACGTTATATAGCACAGGATTCAGCTGAACCATCTCAATAAATGTTTCTTATGGGAAAAAAATCTAGCGACATTTTGATTGGATTACGCCGGCGTAGATCTCACGCTTGACGCTGAAATCAAAGTCAAGTTGATTCCGACGTGGCGATGCACCACGTCGATTTAGCTCGGGCGCGCATGCGCAGAAGAATCAAGTTTTCTCCTCGGCTGAGAGCGGCGCCGAAGACTGGCGCCTTTGGCTTCTAGGAAACCAGGGCTTTAGCTGTTCTCGATGCTAATTTAAAATTCGTAACTTATAACGTTGTAAAGCGCTGTAATATTTTTTTGCGCTATTTGACTGATGAGTGGTTTAATTGATCATCGTAGAACAAGGGAAAAAAATGATTATTTTTTTTCTAACTCTTTTACACTTTTTTATCACCCATCTTGAGTAGGGTGAAATTTGGTCAAACTTACATAATTCTGACTTAGAGCCTAAATTAATGGGAATACCCTCGATACAGCGGAAAAAATCATGCCGTTCCTATATCCTGTATCTTATATAGTGTGAGAATCATACACCAGATAATCGAAATAATCGCTTTCGAAAATCGAATTTTTTCCACTCTGGCACCACTGTGCGTCCCCCGTCCACCCCGGGGACCTTCTTTCCGGTCTGTGCACGCGACCACAGGCTTGATGATCATTTTTTAAATAGGTGCAAATAGAAAAAAGCCTGAGGGTTTTAAAAAAAAATAGAAATTTTCTTAAATTTTTTTAAAAAAGTGTGCAATATTAGAAATTTTTGAAAATAAATTATTGATTGCTAACTAAGTGTGCATGTTAATGTTTCAAAGAATATTATAATTTACTGAAATTAAAAAAAAAGTTTAGAAGGTAGTGGAACCTATTAATATTGATCAAGTGAATTGTAGGTACGTGTTTCGGTGCTATAGGGAACTCGTTTTTTAGTGTGGGGGAAGCTCACGGTTGAAGCTGGGTAGTTTTTTTCTTCTTGATTTTGTCAGTGAAATCTTACTCACACGTTCAGCATATTACAGTGGCTGCCCCTTTACGAATCACGTTTGTTCTTAACAGTTTTGATTCCATAAAGCGGCTGATTCAATAAAGATGGAATTTATTCCGTTTTTGACAATTTGATTCATTAAAACAGCCGATTCGATTAACCACTGATTCAATTAACTGGCGTCCACTGTAGTATCGGTGGAAAAAGCGTAATTTTCTGAGTCCGACGGAGTTTGTGTGGAGTTTCTAATTTACAGTGAAACTTCGGTAAATCGAACTTCGATGAGTCGAAAACTTCGATTAGCCGAAGTGGTTATTTATTCCCGTCTAACTGAATGGAGAACTAATGTTATTTAGTTTTGATAAAACGAATTTCGTTGATTCGAAATATTCGATAAGTCGAATTTTATTTCTTGACTGTCGTCGAAGTTTCCTTGTCAACGTAACTCTATAAGTCGAAATCTTTTCTTTTTTTTTCTTCTTCCGAAAAAGTGATCAAAAAGAAAAAAATCAGCGCCATTGCGTTGCATCGAAAGGCGTCTACACAAAGTGAATCAAATAAGTCTCTGAAGTCGATTATTAGCACATAATTTGGAAAGTTCAATTTTTTTTTTAATTTTTCGAATTATTGTTTGCTTTACTTCGTTCCGTAGAAAAGAAAAACCTACTCATGGGGGAAACCAAGGCTTTGATTAAGGACAGCCCGAAAATTAGACTTAAAACTGACAGAGAGGGGTGCATATATTTGTGATTATGGAATAATTCCACTTTTAGTGAAAACGTGAGAAGAAGGGTTATGGACTATTTTTGGGATTTTGCGGTATTCTACAAAGCGGCTGGTCTTTCCAAGACTGACTTTTTTCTTTCGTTTTAAACCTTATCTTCTTTTTTTCCGTTTCATTGATTCCTGAACGATTGGAATTGAACTTTAAAATAGACTAATAGAATAGTTATACTTTTAAGCTACCAAAAAAAGTTGAATTTATTCGATTGTAGCGCAGAAAAGTAGAGGGAAATTTCATTAAGTTTGATGTGCCTCTAAATTTTCAACAATTTTAAAAAATCGGAAAAAAAAAAAGTTTCGATTGGTGGTGCTCTCTCTGTGATGCTTTTCCTCCCGCTTTGATGCTCTTAAAAGTATCCAAGGAAAGAACAAATTTCTGCTGAAAGCAAAATATTTGTTATATCTAACATAAAGTTTAAAATTTGTTTTCCAACGTATTCAAACCCTAGAATTCATAATATCATATTATGCATTGATTAGGTCAAGTATATATGGTCGCCTCAAACCAACACTATCTAATCCCAGGAATAACAGTAAAATATCCAACTGGTGCTTTGAGGCAACGATATATTATCTTTGATACATTATTCTATCATTTTTTTGCTCATATTATAAATTCAATGGTTGTCAGTGGTGGTATTTTATAGTAGTCTACAGTTTTGTTTTCGAATTCGATAAGACAAATTTTCGATCACTCGATTTTTTCGCATTTTCTGCAACTTTGACTTATCAAAGTTTCACTGTATATTGGTTAACAAATAATGTATTAGTAATTTATTTTAGCGTATTAAAAAGGCTTATTTTCAAAGGATTTTTCATTTTTCCCATCCTATTTTGATTTTGAGACTAGCAAATGCGTGAATATATTTCTTTAACCTTGTTTCCCATGCCATATGGGGGAAAAATAGCATTTTATATGTGTTTTGACCAGAGAGTTCGTCTGACTATGAGCTCGGGAATGAGGGTAGATTTTTTTTTTTATACATTTTAGATTAATGTTAAATTTTATTACTTTTCTTCAGCAACAACGGTTAAATGTAGAGTGTAACTATAAGTTGTTGTGATGTATAGTATAGTAGGTGAAGAAGGTTTGTTTCCTGTTGATAATGATTGTTATAAAAAGGAAAAAAAAGGGAAAATAAGTTGGTGTCTGTTTGTGTACCTGGCCATATGCTACTTATTCCTATGTACGCACAAGACAGGGCGAATTCGGAAAATCGACCGGTCTTATGCATACTTATTTTGTATCAGTACAGCCAAACAGTCTGTTTGGCTGTACTAACACTTGTGTGGTGCATTTAGCGTTACCCAGCCCACACCGCGAGGAGGCACACCACATTATGGGCCATATTATTTTTTTTCCGGCCTAACATCTCGGCCGTTTTTTTTTTTTTTTAATTTTTTATTTATTTATTTATTTATTTATTTTTTTTTTGCACAACATCTAACAGAGTATGAGCACAAGACTACACCTAACACGAAACATTAAAGACTGTGTTTATAGGAAATAAAGGAACAAAACCCCAATGAGGGAGTCCTCTTGGGATTTTGCCGGTTTTGTCGATTCCGTCCCCACGCTGCCTTTTCTCCGTGAGGTAAAAGAGAATGGTTAAGAGGGCAGCGGCAACGCAGAAAGCGGAGTCCATCCTAACCATGTTTTCGAGGCCCAGCAAGCTTCTCAGCTCTCCCTGAGGAACGAAACAACAGGCCATGATGAAGCCTCGGCAGAGTTTCACCAAGGCAAAACCCTTGCCGATGTTGGCAGCTCCCAGAGTAGAGCCCAGAGTTTCTGGGATGAGTACCTCCCATGCACCAGTGCAGAGAGCACCAAGCAAGTAGGGTATCCATCGAGCGTCGGTAGACACGATAAGGATGATGCCGAAAAAAAGTGTAGCGCTAGAAACGGCTATGGCATACTCCGCTGCCCTATCAAATGAGAATTTAGCTGAAATTATCCCAAAGGATAGCCTAGTTACTACACTTGACACGAAACAGAAAATCTTACCGTAGTCGAACCCGTCGTACACAGTGTAAATCGACATCGCAGTTCCGATCGCCGAGCTGCTCAAACCGAAAAAGACGGTAGAGACAGAAATCAGCCAAAACCTGTAGTTTGCCAGGAGCTTCAAGCCCAAATCGTATAAGATCCGAATTAACCTCCTCTTGTGGGAAGAGACCTGGGCCTCCGGGGCAGGGACTTGTAATTCTGCAGGAGCAGGAATTGAAGTCACCGTGCACACCTGCTGGCGTTCAGGATCCCCCACGACAAAAAGGAAAATTAGGATCCAGACGGCAGACCCGACCGCCAGGAATGCGAAAACTCCTCTTGGGCCAAACACTTGTATAGCTAGCCTGAAAATCCTGGGCAGGAGCTCATGCCCTAAACACCCACCACAGAGGGCAATGCCTAGAGCAAGAGGCTTCCACTCCTTAAAGAGTTTCCCTATGATGTAGACTGTGTAGTTGGCTACTAAAGAAAACCGCGGTCCGACGATCAGCCCTAACCACACCAACAAATCCGCACCCGAGTCTGCGCTTCCGGCAATGGTAAAGCCAAGAAAGCATAGTAAGCTTCCAGCAGGAGACGTGGGCCGAAACATCTGATCAAAGCTGCCGCAGCAGGAGCCCAGAAGAGGGTCGCAGCCGAGAAGATGCCCGGTATCATCATGAGTATACTTTGGCTACATTTCATTTCCGCCGTGATGGCCGACTTTATCTCGCCGAAGCTTTTTCCCATTCCGGAGGTAAGGAACAGCAGCCAAAAGCACGCAAAAATGGATGCCCATGGGCGCAATCCGCCGTCGGGGGCACTGTAGGTGGTTTCCAGCAGTCGTGATCACAGAGGATTTCTCCTCAGTAGCGGCCAACCCAGAACCTTCGGCGAAACCCCCGAGACTTTAGGGTGGCCAGCTGATTCCTTGGGAACGTCGGACCCCGGGTAGGGTGGAATCACTTCCACCGAAATCTGAGAAACGGCCTCAGACTGTGTCACGCTACCCGAAGAGGAGCTCCGTCCGGAGACATCCTGACTCCCAATTTCTACAGAAGTGCACCCATAATTGTCATACGCCACCGCGTAACGGGGATTATGGCCTAAACAACGAATATTCAGCATAACTGAATACATGTCAAACAATTGATTTTTGATTTTTTCCCTCCTAATTTTGATTTTGCGACTAGCAAATGCGTGAATATATTTCTTTAACCGTGCTTCCCATGTCATATGGGGGAGAAATAGCATTTTATATATGTTTTGACCAGAGAGTTCGTCTGAATATAAGCTCGGGAATGAGGGTAGATTGTTTTTTTTTTTTTTTACATTTTAGATTAATGTTAAATTTTATTACTTTTCTTCAGCAACAACGGTTAAATGTAGGATGTAACTATAAGTTGTTGTGATGTATAGTATAGTAGGTGAAGAAGGTTTGTTTCCTGTTGATAATGATTGTTATAAAAAGGAAAAAAAAGGGAAAATAAGTTGGTGTCTGTTTGTGTACCTGGCCATATGCTACTTATTCCTATGTACGCACAAGACAGGGCGAATTCGGAAAATCGACCGTTCTTATGCATACTTATTTTGTATCTGTACAGCCAAACAGTCTGTTTGGCTGTACTGACACTTGTGTGGTGCATTTAGCGTTACCCAGCCCACACCGCGAGGAGGCACACCACATTATGGGCCATATTATTTTTTTTCCGGCCTAACATCTCGGCCGTTTTTTTTTTTTTTTTTTAATTTTTTATTTATTTATTTATTTATTTATTTATTATTATTTTTTTTGCACAACATCTAACAGAGTATGAGCACAAGACTACACCTGACACGAAACATTAAAGACTGTGTTTATAGGAAATAAAGGAACAAAACCCCAATGAGGGAGTCCTCTTGGGATTTTGCCGGTTTTGTCGATTCCGTCCCACGCTGCCTTTTCTCCGTGAGGTAAAAGAGAATGGCTAAGAGGGCAGCGGCAACGCAGAAAGCGGAGTCCATCCTAACCATGTTTTCGAGGCCCAGCAAGCTTCTCAGCTCTCCCTGAGGAACGAACCAACAGGCCATGATGAAGCATCGGCAGAGTTTCACCAAGGCAAAACCCTTGCCGATGTTGGCAGCTCCCAGAGTAGAGCCCAGAGTTTCTGGGATGAGTACCTCCCATGCACCAGTGCAGAGAGCACCGAGCAAGTAGGGTATCCATCGAGCGTCGGTAGACACGATAAGGATGATGCCGAAAAAAAGTGTAGCGCTAGAAACGGCTATGGCATATTCCGTTGCCCTATCAAATGTGAATTTAGCTGAAATTATTCCAAAGGATAGCCTAGTTACCACACTTGACACGAAACAGAAAATCTTACCGTAGTCGAACCCGTCGTACAGTGTAAATCGACATCGCAGTTCCGATCGCCGAGCTGCCCAAACCGAAAAAGACGGTAGAGACAGAAATCAGCCAAAACCTGTAGTTTGCCAGGAGCTTCAGGCCCAACTCGTCTGAGATCCGAATTAACCTCCTCTTGTGGGAAGAGACCTGGGCCTCCGGGGCAGGGACTTGTAATTCTGCAGGAGCAGGAATTGAAGTCACCGTGCACACCAGCTGGCGTTCAGGATCCCCCACGACAAAAAGGAAAATTAGGATCCAGACGGCAGACCCGACCGCAAGGAAAGCGAAAACTCCTCTTGGGCCAAACACTTGTATAGCTATACCGAAAATCCTGGGCAGGAGCTCATGCCCTAAACTCCCACCACAGAGGGCAATGCCTAGAGCAAGAGGCTTCCACTCCTTGAGGAGTTTCCCTATGATGTAGACTGTGTAGTTGGCTACTAAAGAAAACCGCGGTCCGATGATCAGCCCTAACCACACCAACAAATACGCACCCGAGTCTGCGCTCCCGGCAATGGTAAAGCCAAGAAAGCATAGTAAGCTTCCAGCAGGAGACGTGGGCCGAAACATCTGATCAAAGCTGCCGCAGCAGGAGCCCAGAAGAGGGTCGCAGCCGAGAAGATGCCCGGTATCATCATGAGTATACTTTGGCTACATTTCATTTCCGCCGTGATGACCGACTTTATCTCGCCGAAGCTTTTTCCCATTCCGGAGGTAAGGAACAGCAGCCAAAAGCACGCAAAAATAGATGCCCATGGGCGAAATCCGCCGTTGGGGGCACTGTAGGTGGTTTCCCGCAGTCTTGATCACAGAGGTTTTCTCCTCAGTAGTGGCCTCACCCAGAACCTTCGGCGAAACCCCCGAGACTTTAGAGTGGCCTGCAGATTCCTTGGGAACGTCGGACCCCGGGTAGGGTGAAATCACTTCCACCGAAATCTGAGGAAGGGCCTCAGACTGTGTCACGCTACCCGAAGAGGAGCTCCGTCCGGAGACATCCTGACTCCCAATTTCTACAGAAGTGCACCCATAATTGTCATACGCCACCGCGTAACGGGGGTTATGGCCTAAACGACGAATATTCAGCATAACTGAATACATGTTTAACAATCCAAAATTCGAAATAAAAAGTCAAAAAATCAATACAAACACAACTAAAACACTCGGCAGCAAACAGCCAAGTGACGATCCACTTCCGGTCGCGCGGGGCCCCGGCTCGGCTGGCCCCACCCCCTGAGCGAAACAAGCACTCCGATTGGTCGAAAGTGCTCCGTTATATTCACTGCGCTTCGTTCGGACCGAATTGTTGTTTTTCGAACATATATTTCAATAATTCCAAAATCAATATATAATTGAATGTTTATGAAGTATTAAGGGGGGGGGGGGGATCAGGGAGTGGGAGCAATGAATAATCAAACCAATAAAGAAGCGCCTTTTAACTGACTCAAATCTATTCAATCTCTCTCTTTTTCCACCAGACCACTGTTCAGAACTGAAAACGCATTCAAGAGAAAACTCCCAGATGCGCCGAAATGTTCATTTGGGGGGGGGAGACAACTGCCCCCCATTACTTTCGGTTTTAACGCATATTACAAATCCTAGTATAGCAGTTTATCCTCCATCCATGTAAGGACTCATAAGACCAAACCCTCCCCCCCCCCCCACAACAAGTCAATTCTGGCTTTTAGAACTCCGTAAGCGGCCCACATAGAATTGTAGAAATCTTTCTTAAGATGAGGATTAAATAGAAAGAAAAATGAGTGTCGAGGTTATACTAAAGAAGTTTCCCTCACCCCCTACTGAATTTTCTGTACCGGTGACAGACTTGCTGCGTATTTGTTTTTTCATTAAAATTGGGGCGTAGGGGGCCTCCGCTCCGCACGGTCGCTGCGTCCCCCGTCCGCCCCGGGGACCTTCTTTCCGGTCTGTGCACGCGACCACAGGCTTGATGATCATTTTTTAAATAGGTGCAAATAGAAAAAAAGCCTGAGGAATTAAAAAAAAAAATTGAAATTTTCTTAAATTAAAAAAAAAAAGTGTGCAATATTAGAAATTTTTGAAAATAAATTATTGATTGCTAACTAAGTGTGCATGTTAATGTTTTAAAGAATATTATAATTTACTGAAATTAAAAAAAAAGTTTAGAAGGTAGTGGAACCTATTAATATTGATCAAGTGAATTGTAGGTACGTGTTTCGGTGCTATAGGGAACTCGTTTTTTAGTGTGAGGGAAGCTCACGGTTGAAACTGGGTAGTTTTTTTCTTCTTGATTTTGTCTGTTAAATCTTAATCTCTCGTTCAGCATATTACAGTGGCTGCCCCTTTACGAATCACGTTTGTTCTTAACAGTTTTGATTCCATAAAGCGGCTGATTCAATAAAGATGGATTTTATTCCGTTTTTGACAATTTGATTTATTAAAACGGCCGATTCAATTAACCACTGATTCAATTAACTGGCGTCCACTGTAGTATCGGTGGAAAAAGCGTAATTTTCTGAGTCCGACGGAGTTTGTGTGGAGTTTCTAATTTAGTGAAACTTCGGTAAATCGAACTTCGATGAGTCGAAAACTTCGATTAGCCGAAGTGATTATTTATTCCCGTCTAACTGAATGGAGAACTAATGTTATTTAGTTTTGATAAGACGAATTTCGTTGATTCGAAATATTCGATAAGTCGATTTTACTGTTTTTCAAAAAAAAAAAAAAAAGTTTTAGGCAATAAATCGCTTTGCGGCGCAACATTATCTTCCAAAAAGTATCGAATTACGGGGAAAAAAAAAAGAGAGAACTTCAAAAAATCATGAATTGAGCTGGATAATCTCGATCTTTTCTTTGTTTACATTCCGTTACTTGATAAGCCGTGACCTTGAAAGAAGCGTTTTCACTGTGGTGACGGTCCCTAAAACGTTTTTCGTTAATAACTCCTGTTTTACTGCACGGAATACAATGCAATTTCGTACACAGGCTGCATTTTGCTGTCTAAACATAATTTTGTAGCAAAAAATAGGATTTCCATATGAAAATCAAGACTTAGTGCTCATTTTACTTTGTATATGGTCCCTTATCAAAATTTTACCTACGTAGTTTGAAAGAAGACTTTAAACCATGTCGGATGACACCTTTCTTTTCTTTCTAGCATGCATAATAGCCAAATAATTAAAAGTGTTTCGTTTTTTTTTCTATGACTGTACGTGAATGCAGTATTAAAAACTCTTTCAGGGGTGACTAAAATAGAAATTCATACTGAAATTTAAGTAAACGATTTTATAAAAAAACAATAACTCCCTTTACTTTGTATTGAAAAGTAAAACAACAAAGGTCCTTTTTTTCAAAAACATCGGCCAATTCCATCGGCTTTTGGATGTTTTTTAAGGCCGATGGGCCGATGTTTCCTGCAAGTTAGCATGGACAGCCGATGCCGATGGCTAAATTGTTGAAACATCGGCGCCGATGCATCGGCCATGCCGATACATCGGTCGAGTCCTACAATATACCAATAAAAAGCTCAATTTTTAAAAATTTTCAATGGTTTTTGGATTTTTACTCGATAAACTGTAATTAGGAAAAAAAGTTAGAGTCCTTTTTAAACACACACTTTTCATTTTTTCTCGCACATCTTGAGGAGTTATTTTACAGATATTCCATATTTTGAACAATTTTCAAAATATAAATACAAAAATTGGCAAAATTACTTACTTTGTCATATGTGTCCTTTTTGCCAAATTTTATTGAAATCGAAAATAATACGGTCAAAAAAGTGATTGACCTGACCTGGAATTGCAATACAGTTGACCCTCGTTTTACGCGGGGGTTACGTTCTACGGAAATGCCGCGTAAATCGAAACCGCGTAAATTAAGACCTAATACTAGTGTTAAAATAGGGATTTGGTTCCGTAGATAACAAAATACTTCATTCTTGGGGTGACTAATTGTATAATAAGATTAATGTGTACTTATGTCGACTTCTATGCACAACATGCATAAAGAAAACATAAATTAATTTCCTCTTCTGTTTAAAAAGAGGAGATAGTCTTTTGGCAATCATTAAGAATTTTTCTCTGTAATTCTTTGCAGAGCATTAACGCATCCATGATCACTTGCATCATTTCCATGGTAGAATCTTTCTTTACTAACAAATCAGAAAGATCATTTCTATTGTCTAGGAATGTCTCAAAAGTTTCAATGTGAACGTTTTCGGTTGTGCGTCACCGACGTCGATATCCTCGTTGGTTTTGGCTTCCTTTGTCACTCCCAAAATCTCTTCTTCCAGTGAGTTCTGAACAGTGTGAGTTTAATACCTTTACTTCAGGAAAGAGCTCTGGAACCAATAGCATAAAATGTCTCCAGTGGCCGAAGCTCTATTATTAGCAGGCCAAAATGCAGTTGATTACGCGTAATCTGCAATCTTTAGGAGTTTGAATTTTGAAAAGGGGGAAAATTTTATCTGTTTACATTGCCACATCCGCGTAAAACCGAAACTCATCCGCGTAAAATGAAATAAAGGTGTCAAATCTTAAACCGCGTATAATCGAAACCGCGTAAAATGAACCCGCATAAAACGAGGGTCTACTGTATATAAAACTGCTACTGTGCAGATTGGGAAGAATGGTTTTACACATATAAATGGTGTTTTCAGAATAATCCTGAAACACGTCAACTTTAGTTTACTTTTTCAAATTTTCAATCATTTCTTGAACTGTTCTAATATCGTATGCACCTAATGATCACTAACGGAAACATTAGTGCATGTCTTGATTTTAAATCGACTTATTCGAACAAAACTTTCCCATAATCTAAAATCATTTACCTTTAGAGCTAACAACTTTGTCCAGGTTTCATGTACTGATAAAATATTAAAGTTGCACTTTTTAATAACGATAATTTTATAATTTTATTGATGAGTCATACTGAATTTTCCCTAGACATCCTGGTGGAGGTAAGTGGTAACTGATTATAGGACGTTATTAATGCTACTATTTTTATTGAAAATATGGAATTATTTATACTTAATTAGAATGATTGCGGTTCTTTCCTGAAGTTCAAAACCAGTTTGATTCTTTTCCATGAGAATTATATTCTCTTTATGCTGACATCTAATATGTATAATTTAAAAAGGAAAAAAGAAAGGAAGCAGAAAAAAATCTTATCTACCTAACTTCCTGATCTAATAACTGCCTCATCTGAAAGTTAAAATAAAAAGAATAAAATACAAACCAAATAAAATTTTTGATAAAGTTAACATCATAAAAATGTAAAACATTTTAAACCTGTTTTTTTTTTTGGAAATTCATTTTATAGAAGTAGGTTATTAGTTTGTGAGCGCTTGATTGTGTTTCGCATCGAGGAAGCAGGTATAATTTAAAACCTTCCGCTAAGACAAAGCCTTTAAACTGCTAGAGAAAAAAATGCTTCTTTTGCGAAGTTTTGAAACTTGCCGCTGATTCATTTTAACAAGAAATGAATTTAGAAAACTTTTCCTATCAAATGTTAAGTTTTGATGGGGGAATTTTTTTTTCTTTCGGAAATTTAATAAGGCAGATAACGTACGATGTGTCTCGGAAAAGAATTAACTCTTTAAAAAGAAAAGAGGCATGTTTAGTGAAAAATATGAGGTTATTATTAACTTAGATGCATCCTCTTATAAAACTACGTCAAGAAAACCAGCTTGTACCCAAACTTAATATCATCCAAATTCGGAAGCAATATCATAACTTTTTCACACAGCTACTTTGTCTCGCAAATTAATTCATTTAGCCGACATTGTTTTCAAGATTAACTTTTATGCGACATTACGAAAAATATTTTATTGGTTCTGTTAAATGTTTTTAATACTTTTCACACAATGCGGTGCTCAATTTAAAGCTTTAAAGAAAACCTATTCTTATTTTTTCCAAATCACTCTACTTTATTTAGTTATATTTGTATTTTTGGAACTATGACCCAATATGCCTGTTTACATTGGCTAACACTTTCAACGCAGTCATAATAACATAAATTCAAATTTTAGTCCATTGCTATCTTTTAAGTTTCAATCTCTAAAAATTGCTAGGTTTTGAGTTGCTTGCTCTCTTAAGGTTCAATTCTTTACGGGTTTATGGTTTCACCAGAAACGTGTTAACACAAAAATTAAAAATATTTTTTTCTAAATATTTTTAATTTTAAAACTACGCTGTTGCAAACATTAATACAACTGTGTATAAGGACCTTTGAATTTTTGGAACTATAACACGATATGCGAGTTTGTATTTGATGAAATTTCATCTCCATCAGCATGATAAAATTCAGCAATTATGTCCATTGCTTTCTTTTAAGCAGGACTGTGGAGTCGGGGGAAAAATGACCGACTCCAGGAATTTTAGAGCCTTCGACTCCGACTCCTTTAACCCAAAATTAGTCCTACTCCGACTCTCTCCGCAAGCATTGGCAGAGATGCGAACTTTGAAGAAAAATGACCGACTCTCACGTCGACTCTTGAAAATTTTAACTTTCGATTCCCGATTCCTACTCCTTTGCCCTAAAATCAGTTCGACTCTCACTCCAACTTCTTTACCCCAAAATTAGTCCAACTCTGACTTCGATTCGGCAAGCACTGGCAGAGTTGTGAGGGAAAATGACCCACTTCGACTCTTGAAATTTTAAACTTTTGACCCCCGAAGCCTCTTCCTTTTCCCTAAAATCAGTCCAACTCCGACTCTTCGACTCCTTTTCCCCAAAATTAGTCTAACTCCGTCTCTGACTAAACAAGCACTGGCAGAGTTGCGAACTTTGAGGGAAAATGACCGGCTCTGACTTCGACTCTTGGAATTTTAACCTTTCGACTCCTGTCTCCGGCTCCTTTACCCCAAAATTAGTCTGACTCCGACTCCACAGCCCTGCTTTTAAGTCTCACAACATAAAAATTTCAGATTTAAATTACCAGTACGTTCGTACGTGTGTTTTCGTACAAAGGAAGACATAGAATTCATCAGTTTATCAAAATTAACGGATAATATTTCAAACTTGATCAATTTCATTACATCTTTTGAACAATCATTTCTCATATTAGAGATTCCACAGATAAAATACCAGTGCTTCATTAAAATTCAGATTCGGGAAGCACTTTGAATACAATTTTTGTTGTCAATTTATCAGTGCCATTGATAGAACCACGTAACCATCCATTCATTATAGTTTAAGTGTAATCAAAATCTGCATTCGAGAAATATTTTACAATAACTCATGTATGTGATAGCAATAACTTAAATTTAATTTATATGCACTTTATTCGGTCATTGTATAAATCTCTGAATTCTTGATTGGAGAACGCTTACAATCGGTGTTAGCGTAAATAGCAATATTTGATCCGTATTCGGTTGAAAATTGATTAAACTCACAGATATGCAGTTAGGCGTAACTTGTACTTGGTTGAAATTTCAGATTTTTAAAAATTGTTTTCTTTGATGCTTACTTGGATTTTAAATTCGACAAATATAGCATTGCATTTGTTTTTGCATTAAAGATAGTTTTTCAGTTTCTATTGCTTCAATATTCATATCACTCGAATGAAAATTGCTTAATGCAAATGTCCTTCAAACTAAGAAGGAAACAAAAAAAAAAAAAAAAAAAAAGTGCAAATTTCACTTCACAAATGGAAGAAATATTTTTAATATTGCATAGAAATTTTCTTTCCCTTTTTTTTGGATCTTTAAAAAATAAATGTTAATATTCATGCTTTAATGTTGCACTAAAAATGCACTGATAAGCTTAAAAAAAGAAAAAAAAACCTGAATAAATCAATTCCTTTTCACTTTTCTTGCTGTAACTAAAGTTACAACAGCAGTTAAAACTTAAAAATATGCAGAAACGCAGTAGATCGAGGAGAAGCATCATTTACTTCATATATCATCACATCATATTTGCATGAATTTCACTATGACATTTTTTTTCGATTTAAACTAATTGGTATTATTTTTTTCAATTATGCTCCAAAAAAAAAAAAAAACATACAGATACTGCACGCCTTTTTTTACTTAAATGTATTTTTCTCTATTTAATTAATGTTATATTTAAACTTTTGATCGCATTTATTAGTTTTTGAGTAATCTATACTGCTCATTCTTTTCCTTTTGTCGTAGCTTGACCATTCTCAGTCTATTGTCTGCTCAATTGGTAGATAGCGAGTTACATGATCCATTTCTTCACGTGGGAAGTGGAACTTTGGTCCGGTAACGCTGTGCTACCATGTCTTGGTGTTAGTTTTATTAGCTTCGGTTGGTTGATAGCGAGTCACGTGATCCATTGCTTTCGGTGGGGTGTGGAACTAAATCAACTAATCTCGTGTAGCGGTGGCTTTGATTTTGAAGTGAAACTTTTTTTTTCAATGAGAACTTAGAAATTCTGATCGGCAAACTTTTGTGTGACGGAAGTGGTGTAGCTGTTTTGTGCGTCGAAAAGTCGCACATGCGCTCTTCTCGCTTTCTTTCTTTCTCGTTTTCCGTGGTTGCGTGTACTGCATTGAATTCAGCTGTTGGTTTTCAACACAGATTCCGTTCACTGTAAGAAAAATTCGGAAACGTTTCTGAGTATATCGTGCAGCTGCGGTTCATGAAATTTTCAAAAACGTTTCTGAGTATTTCGGAATTCTCTTTCTGTAATGTCCGGAAACGTGTCTGAGTATTTCGGAATCCTCTTTCTGTAATGTCCAGAAACGTGTCTAAGTATTTCGGAATCCTCTTTCTATAATTTCCAGAAATGTTTCTGAGTATTTCGGAATCCTCTTTCTGTAATTTTCAGAAACGTTTCTGAGTATTTCGGAATCCTCTTTCCGTAATTTCCAGAAATGTTTCTGAGTATTCTGTGCAGCTGTGGTTCATGAAAGTTTCGAAAACGTTTCCGAGTATTTCGGAATTCTCCAAACAATTTTCAAAAACGTTTCTAAGAATTTCGGAATCCTTTTTCCGTGATTTTTTCTAAAAAATAATTCTTTTTTAATAGTATTGCATGCCATATCAGTTTCAATTCTTTGATATCTAAGAGTAATGAAACAAGCAATTTTAGAATCATTCGTGGATTATTTTTTTTCTGAATTTCTAATGACGAATAGCATGGTTAACAGCATAACATATGCACAGTTATAAATTTTTGAAAATTTCTGAAATAATATAGTAGTTTCATTCATAATCACAAAATCGTCGGGGGAGGGAAGGGGAGCACTTTCTCAAAAGTGGGATTGTTTGTTAAACAATATTAAACTTCAGTTTTTCTCTCAATATTTTCAAGACAAAATTATCAACATACTGTATTTTTAATGCAGAACTTAAAAACATATCTTGTATCAAACTTGATAGCTTTTATTTTCGGATAAAATTTGACAGAACTTACCTACACTTTTCGTTCCGAAATTATTTCACGTCAAGTCAATTTCTTTGACGAACAAAGTGTACCGAAAAGTACCAACAGAGAAATTGATGAATTTAAATATGACACCAAAGTCCCCCTGCTGGAACCATTCGGGTTTATTCCTCTGTTCTTGCCCTTTTCCAGTTTATCACAAATATAGATACTTAATCAAAATAGGTTACTGATTTAGAGTGTGCGCAAAATGCATTATATATTTTATTTATTAAAACATTGAACTCTATTACATGATTATTCCATTTCATATATACGAGAGCTCCCCCCCCCCCACACCATAAGAGTGATGGTGCACCCATAAAATGATATAAAGCGCCCCCCACCTTAAAAAAAGCAACCCCTTGAAAATGTCAATGACACAGTCTGCGTGGTGAACGCCCCTCGTCTTCTCACCATATGTGCATTGCATATTAATAACATAGTATTTAAAAACTGATCACTTTTAAAACGATGACATGAAATAATATTACTTTTTATTTCAGCATGTAAATGCAGCTGTTCCATTTTTGCCACTGACTCATTTCTCCTGACTGTCCTACATTAAACTAGTATATCCACGAAGGAAATGTTATTTTCGGAACTAATGTCAAGGAATTTTTTTATTGTTAACCACATTTAACAAAATGAATAAGCAGATGATTAATTTTATAACTATGTTCTTACTAATAGATAACATGGTCATTTTCTAATGGTATAAATATTTTTAAATGAATGAATAAATTATAATAAAAAAAGATAAATTATACCGGCACATTTTTTGTGAAGCATATTACAATACTAGAAAATATTTGCATTACCATATTTCTAATGAATTAAACAATTGATTTTTTTTTCTTTTTGAACCAAAATGTATGTACATCCAAGTATTTCGAAATAACTTTTCTGTGATTGCTTCTCAAATATAAATCTTACTTCTTTTGCGTAATTAATCAGTTTCAGTTGGTTACAACAAATAGTACACCGCGCACATAGGTATGTAGGATAACTTTAAATTAATTCGATAAACCCAAAAACAGTTACAATTGGAGCCTCATCAAATGCAAATCAACAAAAATATAAATGTATATAACAACATGTTTTAAAATATTCATTAATACTTACAAGTGAACATGAGCGGAAGAAAATCTAAGTACCTCCATTACAACTGAATAAGTAATCCAAAGGGTTTCGTTTCATTAAGTATAAACACGGATGTTGAAACTATTCACGCTTGAACACACAATATATATCTAATTATGGTCGCATTGGAAATTGTAAAGAAGCAAATGGTTATTAACTAACTTAATAGCTGCGTACATCGTCTAAAAAATCAAAGGCAGTCCAAAATGCAAAGGCGTAAAATTAGTTTCGACACATTTTACTACTCTCTAGACATGAAATAACAAGCAATCCAATGCTCTGCAGCAACCATAGATAAGAAAAAAAGAAGTTCTCGTTATTTCCGACTCATTGGCGCCTGTGTTGGAAGGATGAAATAGGTATCGAAGCGTTGCGTCATCACTTCCGCTTCTAGATATCTTGAAATAACAAAAAGCTTTCTGAATATTGAGGAATTTGCTATTGGATGAAGGATTCCTACTATTTCGGAAACGTTTCCGATATATCCAGAAATGTTTCCGAAATTTGTTACAGTGTTGAAACACCTGCGCATAATCAATGCATTTCGAGTATTGTTTAGTGTTCTCGTTGGTTTATAATCTATTTTCTTCATTAAAATATTCAATTTTGTTGCGAATATGTCTGAAACGACTTGGCCAGCACTCGATCTGGGGTCCGATGGGTTCGAAGCTTAGTGGTTGCCGATGGAGCCACTGTGACTGTCAGTCAGATTGCGCTGTGCTGCAATATTAATATGTTAAGCAATAATACCTTTGTGCCGAGGAATAACATTAAAATCCAACGCTGTTTAACACAAATAAACAGATTACAGAATACGCGTGTTTCGGGGTTTCCAGGAACCCCCTTTTCAATTCAAAGGTGTGAGTTTTTGGATGTAAAGATATCCAGCTCTTACTGGATGTCTTTATGTCCAAAAATTCACACCTTCGAATTGCAAAAGGGATTCCTGGAAACCCCGAAACACGTGTATTCTGTAATCTATTTATTTGTTCTAAGCAACATTGGATATTTCCTGTTAGTATTAGTATATGTTCGAAAACGATAATTTCTTTTCTTAAGAACGAAGAAGAAATGCACAGTGACATTTATGTATATAATTTTATGTAAATAAGTGAATGATAAACACAATCTTTGCTATTCAAAAATGTTTAAAGAATAATTAAAACTTTCCTTTTAATACAAAAGTTTAAATTCTATCGTGTGTCTTAACGACTTACAATGTTTTTTCTTTATTTTATTTATTTCTTTTAACAGATGTTTTCGCATCTTGTTGATACTTTCTTTTTCGCAAAACATTATTTACGGACATTTTGTTGAAACTTGCAGACGCTCAAAAGAGACGTTGTTCATGGGTTCATTTGTAAATTTAAAATTAAATAAACATATTACAAAATTTTTGACGAGAAGTTTAATTTAATATCACAAATGTGCACAATCTAACTGCATAGATAATTAATTTTTTGACAATTTACGGAATAGTCGACTTTCTATCATGCTTACGTTTAATGTAATCTTTCCTCTTAAGTTTGGCAAGAAAATAGACTGAAAAGAGGGATTGAAAGATGACCAGGTTGTGAAACATTTCTATAAATGATGATTTAAAAATTGTCAGAAGTAAAAGCTTAAAAAAAGATTCAATGTTCCTTAAAAAGTAGTTAACTGCTGTAACATCAAAAATCTTAGCAGTACATTTACTTTTCAGTTCTTTAAAGTTTCCAGAAAACCCAAACCTCCCGGGAATCCTAGTTAGTGGCGCTACTCACGAAATAATGAAATAAAGGGAAGAAAGTTCAAATCATGTGCGCTCGGACTTAATGAGGAAGAAAAACAAATTTAAAAATTTAACGAAGAAGTAGTCTAGTACTTTCTCAGAAAAAGCTTTTTTTTAACGAATATCTTCAAATAAACATCTGCCACTGTCAGAATTAGTTAGCGTGAAGAATAAGTAAATATATTTTATAAAAAAGGCCCAAAGGGAAGGATTTTTTTGTTTGAATGCAGTTATAAAAGTTCAAAATAATGCTCAGCATCTCTAATAATAAATGTTGGTTTCAGCTTTACGTAGAAAATTTAAGGAATTGTCTTTAGTGGAATAATTCACCAAATTGCTTCTTTTTGAGTCTGAAACACGAGCCTGCAAAAGTTTCACAACTAGTGCATGTGTTTATGTCGATTTTTGAGTATAATAGTGTGATTCTGGTAAGTTGAACTATGACCCTGACAATGTTTACCTGGTTTTAGGGCGTTCAGTGGAAAAGGGATGCCTTATTACTATGGATTTAAGTAGGAATATTTTTGCAAAAATACTACGAAAGTAATACAACTCAACTAAGGCCCAATTTCGTTCGTTATTACCCCTCCCCCCCAAAAAGGTAAACATTTTGAAGGTCATATATTATTGTATCAAAGCCTTACTATACCTGTTTTGACCAGGTTAAGGAAAACTCATTATAAAACGGAATGCTAACTAAAGTTGTCTCATAAAAGTTAATCGGTCTATTGGTGACAACTTGGTGATGTGTCAACGATTTCGGCATTTAACGAGAGAGCTTGGTGATTCGCCTGGCGAGTTTCCCCTCTTTTCCTATTTTGAAAATTTAAACAATCAACTTGATTCCTAAGTTCCAACATGCATTACATGTTATGTAAATCAGACAGTGTTGCATATTTTATGCAACTGCCCAAATTTTAATCAAATACGTTTTAAATATTTTAATAATTCTAACCCATCTTTGAAGGAGTTGCTGGGGGAACCATCCCATCGCAATTTGTACTCCTTCCTCCAGGAGATTGGATTCTCCTTTTTGATTTAGTGTTTGTCTCGTCATCATGTGATTTCGTCCTTTCCATATTTTTCAAGATATTGTTTCGTTCATTTTTTCTTTATCTTTAATTTGTTTAACTGTTTTTAAAGTTTATATGTTTCTATCGGCTGCCCTTTTTCAATAGTAGTACTTGACGTTTTATACTTTCTACTTCAAAATATGCTTACTTTTACTTACATAACTTTATTCTTGAATGAAAAATAAATAGTATATAACAAAATTTCGTTTGGCGCAGTTAAGTCCTCAAGGGCTCTTGCGCCATAAAAGTCAAATAAACCAAAACCAACCAAACCAACTTGATTCCTATCCTTTACTACGAAACCTCTTTCCTGCATCAGTTCGTGACGAATTAGATATAAGGGGGCACCCCCCTTTAAACACTGACATGAGGTCCCCCCCCCTTCACCATAAGTGGTTAATACAAACAATGCAAAAAATCAGTGAAGCTGATTAGGATATCTGAAACTAATAGGGTAGGTGAGGGTAAAGCCCCGCGATTTTCAGTTTTTATACCACCATGGTCAATAAATGGCATATTTTCCCATTTTTTCAAATTAGAGTCATTGCGTGGGTTGTTACCTATAATCCTTCCAAATTTTAGCTACGTCTGATTAGTAATAATTGAGAAAATTACAATTTAGCGGGAAAACAAAATTGCGGGATTTTGCCCCACAAAATGGGGTAAAACCCCGCAATGCGGATCTTTACCCCATTCAATATGAATGTGAATGAAAAGGGTGACTGTTTGATAAAAACACTTGAAAAACCTCCTTGAACCATTGGTTTATTGTTATTCAGCAGTACCGAACTTAAATATCTCGCACATTTAATCTTTTTTTTTTTTTTTTTTTTTTTTTTATACTTTATCACGAAAATATTTTCTTCTCCACAAAAGGAGGATTAATTACCCGGGAAAAAAGGACAGTCGCATTATAAAAAATAATTAAAATGCCTGAAGCTATAATTTAATTGAATATCTAGTACCAGGTGCTCTAAGTTAACAGTACATTAGGTTGAGTTTTCTAAAAATGTTATTGCATCGTGGATGGAACCGTGTCCTGCTGAGGTTACGACAATTTATTTATAACGTCTTCATTTCTAATGACTCTTCCTGTGCTCAGTACATTTTCTGGCTTCTAGGTGTTTTATGTAAGAAAAACCCTCTACATAACCTCCTCTTTCTAGTCATATTGAAGTTATCTTGGCCACTTTGTGCAGGGATAAGTTTCGAGTTATTCTCTACAGTTTCACTCGAAATTATAGGGAAATTTGTTTCTTCTTCGAAGTCCCAAGCTTTTGTTCCATTTTTCAGAGATGTCTTCAATCGATATTTTTTTTACCTAACTTTAATGTCTATCATACAGAACGAAGAGAAGCCTGCAATTAAGGTACGTGTTTCATTAGGCTCGACATTCATCATGGTTCAGAATTGTTTTTCTTCTGAAGGTACTAGAACAAAAAATTAAACGTACGTAAATGTTCAAAAAAAAAAAAAAAAAAAAAGAAGAAGAAATTATTACATTAATGAAAGCACGTTTGAATTGAAATAAATGTAAAATTTTACCTAACAAATCTTATCCAAATTAAAACTTCATGAGTAAATGTTCACCAACAATTAATTTTTTAAGATGAATAAGCTGCACAAAACACATGGTAAACAAAGATATTAATAATATTTCAAAAAAAGAGACAATTTTAAGCCGAGTGGAGAAAATCCTTGACTTTTTGGAGATGCGGGGTTTTACCCCAAAACAACTGCGGGGATTTTCCCCATTTTGTCACTTTCTGAAAAACGCCTCATGTTGCTTTAACCACTAGAATAACTGTTTTCACGCGAAGGTGAAGCTTTAATGTACCAGTATTAACATGTAATTCATTGATTTTTCTTTTCAAATTCTACATTTTGCAATGTTCGAATAATATATTAGAAAAGTTAGATCAAAGTAGTAAAAAACAGACTTATCCCCCTTTCTTGTCTCTGGAGTGCCTAGTCAGGACAAAATTTCATTAATCAATAGGTTCCCATAGGACAAACCCACCACCTAGAGGCAAATTTCTTACTCCAAGGTGATCAAGTTAAAATATCGGTGCAGGTTTTTACCCCACGCGGAGCTTTACCCCCACCTACCCTATATAAGTAAAAATGTTGATAATTTCACACACGAAGTTTATCAAAACTACACAAAACTTGAACAAAATTTTGAAGATATTATTATTAGATCTAGGGATGCACCGATAAGCACACTGGCCGATTATCGATTAATCTGCAAAAATAATCGGTTGATGCCGTTAACATAATGATGATTAATTTATTTCCATAATTTTTCTTGGATTTTAAGTTACAATTTTGACTCTTCAGAATTACTTAACAGTTTATTTATGTGAACAATGATTTATTTTTCTCATTAAAGATAAAGTTTGAAAATTTTATTCAAGTTCTGTAAAACAATTTCCCTTCTATCGTTAATAAAATTATATCTCTGTTGTAAACTAGACATGAAAATTCAAATACTTAGTAGATCGGTGGCTAATAGATCCTTTTAGTTTAGCAGCGACTTTTTTACTATTAGTAGCCATTTAATGCATGCCTTTCAACTTTATAAAAATTATAAGGTAATCCTAAAGCACGGTGATAAAGTTAAGATACACATACACATACTATGTATGACCATTATAAATTTTCAGCTAAATATAAAACAGAAAAAATAATAAGGATTGTAATATATAGTTTTTTAATATGAAATTTTTTTTATAATAACATTATAAAAATTTAATACCGCTTGAAGTGTTCATTAATTTAAAAAGAAACAACAAAGCATGCGAAATCATACCGAGATTTTTACTGAATGGAAAAAGTAGTGATTTTACATGAAAATTAGGGTATTTTCTTCAGTCAAAAGTAATACTTTTACTCAATAAAATTCATTAAAATTGATTTTAAAAAAATGGAACCAGAAAATATTTTTATTTACCCAACATTTAAATTTTAATTAATTTATTAAAATGTCAGATTAAAAAAAAAAAAAAAACGTTTTATCGTGTGACGTCTCAAATGAAAAAAAGCCATCTCGAATCAGAGTGCGTGGTTGACTTTCTTGCAAGATATCGCCTTTGAGATTTTTCACTGCTAACAGCGACTAGTTTACTTGTGACGTCAGCAGCGAAAATGAAGACACAGACTTAATGTTTTTTTAAATTATGTTTTAAAGATGAAAATAAGTCAAAATTAAAAAAATAATAATAAAAAATAAATGAAAAAAAAAACACTCTTCCCACGATTTCAACCATGCTCGTTCAGAAAAAAAAATATTTTTGAAGCATGGGAAAAACAACCCAAATATGAAGTTCATGTCCCAATTGTTTACATAAACAATGAATACAGTAACTGAGTTACAAAAAAAGGGGGGGGGGCAGAAAAGAGAAAAGAAATCAATCGGAGTATATAAATAACCATTTTATAACCTCCCTACATTTTTAAAAATATGCATTAATTAAATATCTCTAATACTATCTAAAGGAGCTCGTTGGAACTTTCTGACGTTTCTTTATAATTAAAATTCCTCAAGCATTGTAAAAATCAATTGTAAATTGCCTATAAATACATTTTAACTTTTTTTGCTGTCTATCTGAATCATTAAAGACAGAAATTCTGATTCGGTACAATAGATATTAACAACATTTTAGTACTTATATAAAGCTTCCACCTAAATATGTATTATTTAGGACTGGTAAATGCCTGTTGTCTAGTTTTTTAGAAGGTAACAAATAAATAACCCTCATATAACTAATAGCCGATGATCAAGTAACCCACGTGTTTCAACAATGAAACTCGGGCCACGGCACGATAATTTGATAATATTTTTTGGTAATATTTGACATGCAGGGAAATGCTTTATTTTGACAGGGCTGAACTGGATCCGGCAACTTAACTGTTTTACTGGTAAGACTCATTTTAGGAGAATGAAGAAACGTAAAAATGGTCAACAATGAACGCCATTTACTGAAGTTTGGAGTTAATCCACTGGAGTTAGGGTTAAAATTTCAACTATTAAAATATCACAAAACAGGCAATTGATTCGTTCAAATATAGAAGCAATTTTCTCCCGTCATACCTTGACGGGCGATTTTCTAGTAACAATAATAATAACAAAAAGAAATGAAAACAGTTTTTTAAGGTTACTTGTGCTTGGGACAAGATTTTGCTCTTTTCTAGAGAATTGCCATATTTTAACGGTTGATCAATAACTGTCTTGTAATCTACTCACTGACATTATTTTCCGTATAAACCGTGTATAATAGACAGAAAAAAACCACTTGGTGTTCACGTCTGATTTTTTCATTTAGAACTTATAAATATTAACGCCTAATGAAACAAAAGATTTATTTGAATTTTCTACAAACTTTTATACACTACTACAATCTCGTGCTATGGTGTAATTCAGCATCGCTTGGAAAATATTCTCACGATATCTCACGAACCTATAAGCCTCCTTCGAATATAACACAACAGAAAATCCTGCACATTCGAGGCACTTTGCCAGAAGCAGTTTCGCGTAAATAATAATGGATTAAACTTAATCTAAGTAATTCAGAAACGGTATTTAAATATCATTTCAAAGCTTCACTTCTATTTAAATTCTCAGTTTAGAATATTCATAATTAACAGAATCACGAAAGCCAAAGTTTATGGCTTTCAAGTTCAATATCTATTTACTTCAAAAAGTATGAGGAATATTGTTCTGAAAATGCAATGAAATTCATTATGCTTGATTAACGCTATCATTATTTTCCAAAATATATAATTTGTGGTACTGAGCAATATTTTGTGACGCAATATTTCTTAAAATAGATATAAAATAGAAACAATTGACACAGGGCTATTCTTCACTGAAGAACTCTGAAGCCCAATTTTTAAAAAAGAGAAATATATTTTTCAAATTTCTGTAGTATTAAAGTATGTGTTAGTTGAACCTCAGGAAATAAGATAAAATATTTGTTTTAACAGAATTTTAAAAACATAGAATCAATTCTGGAAGACCAGCGTTATGATTTTTAAGTTTTCCCATTACAATCAACAAACTTTGCATGTTGTTGACTTATTGTAAAAATATTATATAATTTTATTTTTTTACTTTTAAATGTGACTACATTATGTTCCTTTTTATGAATAAAAGACAAAAAAATAAATATTGCTATAACATTTTTCAATAAAGGAGGACTTTTTTGAAGTAACGCAAAAACGGGATCTTTTTTGTTTTTTAAGCTTAATTTTCACGAATAATAGAAACTGCTTTGAACATACTTTTATTTTCCGATTAAAATTATTTCTATAAGGTTTTTTAATGAAGGTTTAACATTGAAAGAAATACGAGCATTTGTTTTTATGTCCCGTGCATAACGCGAATTTCTCTTAAAATCTAGAAAGTCAAGAACTCCACAAGCATTTATAACTGCAAGTGGATGAATTATTTCAACAACTTCAGTTATGTTGTAGAATACTTTATCATCTCGCGTGGGCAATTTAAAAAAAAAAACTTTTACTTTTCAATCGCAGAAACCTCTATATTGAAACCCAAAACTTCGTAACTTCGACAGACTTGTCATACTTCAGCACTACTCAATTTTTGCAGCTGCATCTATATCGGTATGATGTAAATGTAGCTGAAACATCGGTCGATGCCGGTTAACATAGTGATGATTAATATATTTCCATAGTTTTTCTTAGATTTTAAGTTACAATTTTGACTCTTCAGAATTAGTTAAATAATTTTTCACATAAACAAACTGTTATTTTTCATTATTGCTCGTGTCAATATTTTTATTAACAGGTGTAACAGAATCAAAAATAATAATAAAAAAATAATAATAGTAATAAAAAAATTATTTTGCAAATCATTAATCTGTTATTTTTTCTGAAGCTTTGCTGGTTACTTTGCATAAATTGGATTTCACATTTTTTAAATAATGTGGAAAATTTTTAAAACATTTCTTTTTTCAAAAAAAAAAAAAAAAAAAAAAACCTTAAAAAAAACTCTAGCATGTTTTTGTTAAAACCCTACATAATTTTTTTCCACTATTTAAATTATTATTTTTCAATAGATGGGATATGTTTCCTTCTCTTTGGAACCTTAATTTTCACAACCTACAACTTGTTATGTCATTGATATATTAATAGAGCAAAGAAATAAACTAATTCATATAGCAAGTTACAAGAGGTTGACTTTGGACGTCCCGCACGTGACGTATGCAAGTAAATTAAATTTCAAAAAAAAAAATCATTTAATAAAAACATAACTGCCTCAGTAGTCTCTTTGTATCAAATAGATACAAAATGTGCTTACTTCTGTGTAATTAAACTATTGAGATTTATTTTAAAATGTTGATTAAATTTTGGCGTCTGATTATAACCGCATGTGACGGTGGAATGACCTTTTTGGTTTAACACTGTAGCCTTCATTTTTTTATATAAAAAAAGTTTCTATAGTGTTCCAATTGTCTAATACTTGAATTCGTTAACTATTTGGTTGCTAAATATAGTATTCGACCAAACCGAATATTCGGCTGAGCTGTCGAATAGGCAGTATACCAGATACCAACCAATTGTTCGGTGCATACCTGCTTTTGAGAATAGTCGCGAAAAAAGATTCCTCCCAAAAAACTTTGAAATTTTTTAAAAATAATTTAGTTAAAGAAAGAAGTTTTCATATATCATGCATTTGCATGAATTCTTCTGGTGTTAGACGCATTAGAAAACATTTTCTAGTCGTAGCATGCAAAACTTTTAAAAGCTAATAAAACAGTTTGGATTTTCATCTTTAAAAATTGAATATGCTTCTTTCAGCTATGTAGCTAAATGACATTTTTACTAATTTCATTTTTGACCACTTTTACAAATAGTGATTTCAATCTTATCTTTCGTCTCTGATGTTAAAAATACAATATATGGGGAGAAAAAAAAATAGAGCTCTAGATTCTGAGAGTCTTGATCACTGACTGTATTACTCTAGTAGTTTATAAATGTTTAATCCCAAGTTTTTTTGCAATAGCAGAAACCGCAGCCTTTTTTTTTTTTTTTTTTTGGAGATATAGATAGATATTTCAATGATTCTTTAGTATAAAGTAACGTATCATCCTAATGGTTACATTATAACGATTTAAAGTAAATATGTATTAAATATGTTAAATACTTTTATATTGAACTTTCACTTAAAATGGTATACATTATTAACAATATTAGTTTCTATTGCATTAGAAACACAACTACTATTTTAAATTTTGAATTCGTATAGCTAAGATAGAGAGAGTAACAATTAGACATGTCCCGTGCATATTCAGTATGTCCCGTGCATAACACAAATTAAATAAATTTGCAATTTTTCTAATATATTTGACTAAAATATAGCATAATTGAACTAAAGTACTATTAAACTGCTAGAAAAAAAATACAATGGTTAGATAAAAGTTCTAAACTCACAGAGTTAATGAGATGTAGAAGTAAGAGTGGATTTTTTTTTTTTTTTTGTTCTTTCTGAGTGCCGTGCATAACGAGCATATTAAATCATTGTTTACATACTTAAGCTAAAATTATTGTTTTGTTTTGCATTTGAAATTACAGAAACAATCTCGATTTATGATCCAATTGAAAAAAAAAAATAATAAATATTCTTTTTATTATTATTTTTTGTTTTATTTATTTATTTATTTATTTTGCACTTTAAATGTCTGCAAATGTCCTGTGCATAACAGGAGAATGGCTCCATACATATTTTTAGCTGTCAAAGGTCAATTTAAATTTCAAATTTAAGAAAGGTTAACAAAAGAATTTAAATTTTAAAGCTAATTATATTCTGCTTGAAATACAGTTTGAAGCGCTGCAAAGAACTGAACTTGATAGGCTGGATATTATAATTTCATTTGTGGAAACAAATATGCGTTCCATACATTTCGAAATGAATAAGAAATATACACTTTACTTTTCAGAGGAAATTCTAAGATATAAATCATAAATAATGTGATTTAAATCTTAGAATTACATTTGCTGAAGCATATTGGTGTCCCACAAACTTTACAAATAACGTTACAAATTCATTTGTTGAAGCTGCTCACTCTGGGTCACGGATGAGATTCACAGTGGTTATTAGAATTTCATTTCTAGACGCTTACAGGTTATTATTCAGGTTTCTAAAGACGAACTGTAGATTTTAATTTACTATAGCGTACAAGTTGGGCTATAAGCTTCACGGTGGAAATTGAAAGTTTCATTTGCAGAAGAATATAGGGTTCCTAAACTTTACAATGAGCATTGCGAATTCATTTGAGAAATCACTTGTAGCATTTCGCATAAGATTCACTGTGGTTATTATTATTATAACTAGAAAATTGCCCGTCAAGGTATGAGGGGTGAAAATTGTTCCTACATTTGAACGAAGCAATTGCCTGTTTGGTGATATTTCTATAGTTGAAATTTTAACCTTAACTACAGTGAATTAACCCAACTCCAGTTTAACCCAACTCCAGTAGATAGCGTTCATTGTAGACCACTTTTTTGTTTCTTCATTCTCCTAAAATGGGTCGTACCAGTGAAACAGAAAAGTATCGGATTGAGTAAAGCCTCGCCAAAATAAAGCATTTCTCTGCATGTCAAACATTGCCAAAAAATATCACCAAGTTATCATGCTATGGCAGGAGTTTCATTGTTGATGATGCCAGCGTTACTCGACCAGTGAATTCCCTATTATATGTAACGATGTCATTTCCACGACGTAGAGCCGCTATATAGATACGCCGGCGCATTAGCTTAAGTTTAGCCATTTTGGATCGGATTTTTAATTGTTGCACCGCTAGAGTTACTGCAGCAAAGTTTCGGATTTCGCCAAATTTGCCGAAAATAATATTTTATTTAATAAACAATTTATGTGCCGCTAATAATTGCTCACAGTGAGCAATCACCAAACGCGATAACTCGCCAGAAAAGACAACCACCGCTCCGATCCAAAATGGCTAATCTTAAGCTGATGCGTCGGCTCGTATATATAGGGATCTTACCACGACGCTTACAGGGCATCACATAAGTTTCGAAATGCGCATAGGCTTTCATGTGCGGTTGCATACAAGCTGTGCTATGAGCTTTTTAACGGGAAATAAGTTTCATTTGCAGAAGAATGTAGTTTGTTCAATTTAGAGGATATTAGAAGAACTTCATTCGCTAAAGCAAACGATGCGCATAAGACCCCAAGTAGTTTTTAAACATCTTACCACGGCAAGAAAATGAATACAATTTAAAATATGAAAAAACAGCATTGAAGAAAATCAAGGTTTTTCGCAATAATAGCCTTAGTGACTTATAGTCTCAAATATTACAATACGCCCAAAAAAAATGTATAATGTTAAGTTTACAAGTTATTTTTTGAAGTTTAAAATAGTTATGCATACTTATTGGTTGAAAATAGTTCTTCTAAATTATGAAACTATAATGATGTGCCAGTATTGGTTACATCATTTTTACGCCACCACGCACTAGATACGAAAACTAACTTTGCGAGTTTTGTGACAAGAAAGAGCATTTCTTTCAATCAATAACTATAGTTGGGACGAACCTAACCTGGCAGCAGACCATGTACTAGAAACCCTGCTAGAGACCATGCAAAAATTTGGAGACAGCTAATTGGTTACCAAGTATTGGTTATCCATCTCCTTAAAAGCTTCTTTCACATTCTCTAACTATTGTTTCACTTCGGAACAAAATCTTCTATGTATTATTCAAAGGAAGGGGGGGGGGATAAAGATATTCAAGCGTGAATTCAGAACTTCTGAGAAATGAAATTTGTTCACATCCGTTGGATGGGGGAAAAAATCAATGTCGACGCATTTTCGTCGGTCAGCTGGCGCAACCCCTGATTGGTCAGCCGACGCACGCTGGCCAATCAGGACTCCTAAAACTATTACAAGGTCCCTAGCTGTGTAAAGGTTGTTTATGTGCAACTTGGTAGCGTCAGTATGCTCTGATTAGCATCTGTGTAGCCCTCACAATGCTGCCAGGCTAAATTTGTTCCAACTGTAGAACGTTTATCCCAGATTTTGAGTTGTCGTTTTCCTTGCCGGTATTAAGGGATATTATTTTTAAACTCATTTAATACAAATGCATTAAATTATATTATAACAAAATTGCTGTTTTTGAATATGATTTGAGCATAAATTTTGATCATAAAAGTATTTATTTTCATTTTTTGATGGAGAAAAAAAAATTGTTTGGTTAGATTGGGTTTTTTGGCGCAAGAGCCTTAGTAGGTTGTACTGCGTCATGGGAAAAGGTGTCGAAGAAGATATACTATTTAAGAAGTAAAGGAGTTCAGTAGTTTTGTAAAAACTTGCCACAATAAGCCCATTAACGAAGTTTTAAGTTTTGAATAACATGCCAAAAGGGTAAACAAAAATAATTTTGAGTAACATTAAAACATTTATAGCAGAACAAAGATCAGACGAAAACAAGAACAAACACTAAATTAGAAACAAAAAACCAATCTCCTGAAGAAAGAGGAACAATTTAGGATGAGGTGTATCCCTTCGTAGTTCCTGACGAGAAAGAAAGTGGGTAGAGAAGAAAATCCATTTTTTTTTGCGATATAACGTCTTGCGCATAAGCAAATCAAGTCATTTGGTGAATAAATTAAGACAATAAATATTTTGAGAAGGGTTTAGGATAACGAGTTTTTTTTTTTTTTTTTTTTTTTTTTGCATTAAGAAAACTAAGGTAATCAGTAATGTGATAAAAGCCGGGAAACTATATCGGATCAAAATGTAAGTCACCGTCGTCTTTGACATCGTAAACAATTCATGGAAATCTTCGGACATCAGATGAAATTCCTTGGAACAAAGCACTGATAATCCTATTTACTTTAATAATTTACTATGTGTGCCCCTTTAAAAATATTTTCCTTTCAGCGGATTGAGAAATAATAATGGGAATAAATATTTTGGATAACATTTAAATTTTTAATGCAATAGCATAGCTAGTTTGCTAGAAAGCGAAGGATTAGTGGAGCGAATGATTAAATTGGTGTCGGTAGGTAAAGCCGAAATTTGGATGGAAAAAATTGGATTCAATGTCTGTTTATAGCTTTAAATGAAATACTTTGACTTTGTATTAGTATAAATAATGCACTTTCACATTACAGTCCTTCAGGGTAAATCTGAGCCACAATTTCTGAATTTCAAGTTGTATTTTAATAGTTTTATTGTATTTGTTGCTGTAAAATGAAAGAAAAACTCGTAAAGTTCTGCATAGTTATCTAACATTAATAAATAATAATAACTAAATCCGTTTAAAACAAATTATTAACCTGGTTTAAAAAATCCTGCCGTCTATCATGCTCATTTTTTTTTCCTTTTTTGTTTAAATATTGTACGTACTTTGAAGAAGATATTTATATAGCTTCGTTAAAATGTAATTCAAAATCAAAAAGGAAACTAATTTTTATCTTGAAATACATAGAGATCACACGTTTAATATAGCCGAAAACACATTTTAACCTGCATCTAAAATTACTGGACAAGATAATATTCATTTATTTTGAATACATTTCTGCAATACAATAATTTTTCTCAAAATAAGTAACCTTCATTCACAATAATAAACAATTCCATACATTTTAGAATCGGGGAAATATTTAATTAATTCCCGTACAAAATTTAGATTTTAGGAAATTTATACATTATTGTGGCTATATTTCATGAATATTTAAAGTTATTTTAATTAGTAAACATCAAGAATAATCTAAAATCGTAAAATGCGAAAACATTTGAAATGTTATACTACACACAGATGAAATTTATTTTATGATTTATTAATTAACTTTTATGCGTAGGTATTTAACTACGATTATTATCATTCTTACTATCACAAGTCTACAAACAGAAGAACTAATCCGCAAATGTCAAATACAAATAATTAATTAAGAGAAAATGTATTTGCTTCAATTGGCAAATATGCTCGATACTATCCAGAGTGGTTATTAAAAATATTTTATTAGCTTTACGTGTGTGACCGTGTGCAACACACACAGTTGAAGAGGATTTTCTAATAAAAATCCACAGTTTACGTCGGAACTTTGCCAAATTGCGCACAGAGGTTCTTTGGTGCTCAGAAACTCACATGAGGATTCCCCCCCCCCCCCGGGACGGGGGTTTTCAATCTTCAAGTTCAGTTCACATCGGATATTTGCCAAATTAGGCACAGAGGTTCGTCCTTTGGTGCTCAAGAATTGCCATAGGGCTATTTTCCCCCGATGAGGGATCGACCCCTTTCGGTTTTTTTTCCAGAATATCCGTAAAACGGAAGTGTGTAAGGCTTATCAGTAACAATAATAACGTTTTTTAAATTAAAAAAAAAAGAAAAGCCAAAGATGTATGAAGTTAAATTTTAAGGCATAAAATTTCTCTTTCCTACACATTGACGGGAACCCTAACGCTATTTTTTCTTTTATTAAAGCCTGATTGTTGAAAATGCGCCATATAACACAACTATTATTTTCGAAGTAGACCATGCAACGCAGTTTGTAATACTTACATTAAAGGGATAATATCACAAAATAAAGAATGAAGATTAAGTTAACTTTTATTTTTATACGAATTAAATAGTAAATGTCAGGCTAAAAAACTATCATTAACTTCTAACCTATACTTATTTGGTTTAAAAGATTTGAATGTTTTAAATCGTCTGTAGAATTTATTCACTTTTTCTCAAAAACCAAAAATTATGAAAACGCATAAATTCAATTTGAGGGGCTTAGAACATTGTAATTTTGATCTTAAAGTATGTAGATCGCGAATACTTAGTTTAAATTGCTCTTTGAACAATTCTTAATTTGTTCTTTTTATTTATATATTATTGAGCAATCACGATTGCTTATTGTTCTCACTTGACTGTTTTTGACGATCCTTTGATTTTTCCCACCGCCACCCTCCGCACCATCACCGTCGACGGGCTCCTCACGATGCTGCTCCTATAGCAAAAGCCGTCTCCAGGTTGCATCCATGTCCTACACACACGCGCATACATACACAACTACACACACGCACGCACACACATATACACACATACACACACAAACACATACACACACATACAAACACACGCATACATACAGACACCCACACATACACACAAAAAACATACACACATACACACAACTGCCCACACATTCATGCCTGCACACAAACACATATACCTACACACACACCTTCACATACCCCACCACACACACATTCAACAACATAACTACTCACACACTTATGCCAGCACACAGACACAAACACACATGCCTACACACACATACACATAACCCGTACACACAAACACATACCCCCACACACAAACACACACTCGTGATTGCGAAAAACATAATTTGAATTCAAGATGTCAAAATTCAAATTTTTTTTTTTTTTGACACATAATTATAGTAAAACATCTGTGTTCATGGTATTTGATAGTTTTTTCAAATAAATAAATAAATAAAAATTGATTAAGTAAAAAAATGGCCCTTATATTTATTTCACTAACAATACGTTCTTTTTCTTTTTTTTTTTTTACTTCGTCTAAATTTTATCAACTGTTAGGTTAAAATCTGATATAAAAATATTTTAAACTCAAAATTGATTCTGGAATTAAAAAGAACAGGTATTTCTTTGTCAAAAAATAAGGTTTGTCTCTATGTAATGTGTAAAAAATTTTTGGTGTGTCAGGACCACTTTTCGTGGAATTGCTCAGTGAAGGTTTTCGAAGATTTCTTAGATTTAAGTCAAGTTATCCGTTTAAAAGTGTAATCCAATTTTTTTAAAGTTCAGTCTTGAAATTGGTTTATTAACTTTTACTAACAAATTTAACTTTATAATAATTATTATTTTACACTGTTTTTGTTCCCAATTAAAAAGTACTGTTTAGTTTTCTCGTTGTTTATAATCTATTTTCTCCATTAAAATATGCAATTTTGTTGTGAATATGTTTAATTAAGGAGCAGAAAGAACAAGAGCTGGGCTGGAGAGAAAACATGCGGGTGAAATGACAGCTCAGCAGGTTAAAAAAAAAAGAAGGATAAGATAAGTTTCGCAAAAAAGAAAACAGATTAGCCTTTTTTCCATGGCAATGAGTTGAGTTGGGTTACTTTGGTAGTAGTTTCCGAAAATATTTCAACCCAAACCCGTGCTTGCCAATAACAAGTCCCTTTTTCACTCAACTCCTCAAAACCAGGTAAACATGCATTGTCGAGGTCAAAGCTCATCTAACCAGACCCACACTATAGATTTGCGCTCCTCAACTTTTCAGGGTCTGCGCCCCACTTTGAACATTTGACAGTTTAACATACTTCACAAAATAAAAAAAGCGGCAATTTTTGGAGAAAAATATATTTAGAAGCTTTATCTGATTTAGATCAAAATAAGGTATTACCCAACCCTTATGATGAACGATCTTTAGCAGAAATGCAGAGATTGAGAGGTCTACACACGAGAGATTGACGGTCTAAAGCTCATATATCGTGAATTTTTTTTTCTTCTTTTTTGGAATACGCAACTCAGCATTAAAAAATCTGTGTGTGAACAATAAATCGCCCCTATTTTTGGATAGAATCCCCCCCCCCCCCAATATATGTGGGACCAACTTCGGGGTACATTTTCTCCAATAAAAAAAAAAGGATTTTAAAATTGGATTACTCTGTAAAACGCCATGTGTGGTCATACATAAAAAAAAATACACGCGTCGACTTGAGAACCTTCTTTATTTCGTCGGTTAAAAGATATAATCAAGAGTCATAGATATAGTCAAGAGAAGAAAAAAATTTGGATTTTAACTAGACACCATTATTTTAGGCAACAAAAGCTAACCACTAAATATCACATAATAATATTCATCCGCTTATTGCAATATTTGAGATTTAATCTCTTGAACCCCCCCCCCCGTGTCCGTTTACCTTGGCGTGGTGGGGGGGGCTTGCGGTGTGGTGAGTCGGGGCGAGCTCTTGGGAGGAGTAGTGAACCCCCAGTTGCTCAAACAGAATATCGGCGGGAGGGGATTTTTTTCCCTTCCTTCCCTCATCACACTTACCAAATGCGGACGAAAACCCCTAAGCCAAGGTGTGTCAACCGTGCCTATGGCTGCGTGGTGCCGGGGGTAGTCGGTGCCTCAAACGGGAGGCTTCAGGGATAGCAGGCGAACCCTGTCGTACGCAGCCTTACCTCTGTGTAGGGGGGCTACACAGGGGCTAGACCCCACTTTTCCCCCTAGTTCTCTGGTTTTTTTATGGATATAAACACAAAGAACACTTCTCCCCCTTGTGGGGAGCGTCAGACTGAATCGAATAGCACCGCAAAATTTTTTATTATCAAACGTTCTGATCCTAATTTAAATTTAACAAAAGTATCTCCTTTTCTCATCAACAAAGCCCTCGTTAATCAAATAGGGGAATTTCAATCAGTTAAAAAATTGCGTAATGGTGAGCTCCTCGTCGAAATAAAACATCAAAAACAAACCACATCCATTATGTCTGTCAAACAAATAGGATCCTATCTTGTAACTGTTACCGAACATAAAACCCTTAATTTTTCCCGAGGAATAATATCAGAACCTGATCTTCTCTTTACACCCGAGGAGGAAATCTTGGAGGAAATGAAGGACCAAAACGTAAGTGCAGTAAAAAGGATTACAATAAAACGCAATGGCGAAATGATCAACACTAAACATATCATTCTAACATTTAAAACACCCGTCCTCCCTCCACGTGTTAAAGCTGGCTATCTCTCTTGCCCAGTTCGCCCCTATATTCCAAATCCGCTCCGGTGTTTCAAATGCCAGCGGTTTGGACATTCGAAAATTGCGTGCCGTGGTACTGACACCTGTGCCAGGTGTGCAGAGCCCGGTCACAAAAGTAATACATGTTCTAAGACCTATAAATGCGTAAACTGCAAGGGGGAACATCCTTCATACTCCAGATCATGCCTAAAATGGATCTCAGAAAAAGAAATTGAGGTGATTAAAACAACACAAAAAATATCCTATCCAGACGCAAGAAAACTGGTTGAATCTCGCACACCTACAACAGGCCTTTCATATGCAGCAGCCATCAAAAAGGTATTTAAATCTGCAAGCACACAAACAGGTGCAGAAACTGAAACCTCAACTAATCCCAAAACCGTAAACACAACCAAATCAAATAAACAAACTAATAGTCCAAAATCTTCTTTAAAGAAAACTAACCAAAATCAACAACAAAAACAAAAAACAAATACTCTATCTATTACTGTTAACGAAAACATTCCAATCGCACAAAATTCGAAAAAACTAATTGAAAAAAAGAAAATTATGCAAACACGTGCTAAAATTGGGGTGGCCACTAAACAGAGGCCCCCAAAATATTATAATTTTAAAAAGGAGGACTTTTTGCTTTCCAGCAAAAAAGTCAAATTGACTAAATCCCAACTACTTCCTCCCCAAGAGGAAGACGAGGATGTTGAATTTGAAGATCTTCCGCCATCCGACGATGAAGGGTGGACGGACCGTCCTCCTTCATGAGCCGCTCCCTCTTCTTCCGGCCGTTCCTCCTTCCTTTTTTCTCCATGGCCCTGAGCATTCTTTCTTGGAATTGTCAGAGTTACTCGCATAATGTCACGGATATAAAAGATCTTGTCGAATTTCACCAGCCGGCCATATTCTGTCTGCAGGAAACATTCCTATCGCCCACTGATAAACCGAGGTTGAAAGGTTTCGACATATACCGCAAGGACTGCTTGTCAGGTGACCGTCGTTGTGGAGGAGTGGCTTTGCTAATCGCTAATGATTATGCATCTAGCCAGCTCAATGTCAACACATCCCTGCAAGCAGTAGCTGCGCGCGCTCACCTTCACTCGCTGTTTACAATTTGTACTGTATATATTCCACCTTCTTACGACTTGAGAGGCGTGGAATTGCAAACACTTGTAGATCAACTTCCTCCCCCATACATCATCTTGGGGGATTTCAATGGCCATAATCCTCTCTGGGGGAGTCCCGACTCCAACAGTAGAGGTTTAACAATAGAGAATGTTATCGAAGACAATGATCTTTGCATTCTTAACAATGGCGAAAACACTTATTTTCATCTTCCTACCCAGACTTACCACGCCATCGATCTCGTTATATGTTCACCTTCTTTTCTGCCACTTTGGGATTTCCAGGTGGAGGGTGGTCTCTACACCAGTGGCCATTTTCCGATCTAGATAACCTCTACTGCACGCTGCGGCCATCAGCAGCATCAGCAAGCCCGACTTCGCATTGATCGAGCTGATTGGGCAGCATTCACCGAGTTGGCAGAAATTAAATCTGAAGACGTGATTAATATTGATATCGATGTAGCCGTAAGCCGAGTAACCGACATAATATTGACGGCAGCGAACGTTGCAATTCCAAGAACCACTAAAGGTAGGATCAAATTCCCTAAGCCTTGGTGGAACTTCGATTGTCAGGAGGCTCATAAAGCACAAAGAAAAGCATGGAGCACTTTTCGTCGGTATCCGACCACACAAAATCTTGTGGCACTTAAACGAGCTCGTGCTGAAGCTCGGAGGATTCGACGAAAAAGCCAGCGGGACTCGTGGCAGGCTTATGTCAGCACAATCACGACGTCCACTCCATCTAAGACAGTGTGGGGTAAAATCAAAAAAATTTCTGGCAACTACAATAAGTCTTGTGCTTCCATTCTGGAGAAAAATGGTCAACTTTTGTCGGATCACAAAGAGGTGGCTAACTGCCTGGCGACTCATTTAGCAGAAGTCTCCAGTGCAAATACCCCCCCCCGTGTCCGTTTACCTTGTCGTGGTGGGGGGGCTTGAGGTGTGGTGAGTTCGGGGCGAGCTCTTGGGAGGAGTCGTGAACCCCCAGTTGCTCAAACAGAATATCGGCGGGAGGGGATTTTTCTCCCTTCCTTCCCTCATCACACTTACCAAATGCGGACGAAAACCCCTAAGCCAAGGCGTGTCAACCGTGCCGATGGCTGCGTGGTACCCGGGGTAGTCGGTGCCTCAAACGGGAGACTTCAGGGATAGCAGGCGAACCCTGTCGTACGCAGCCTTACCTCTGTGTGGGGGGCTACACAGGGGCTAGACCCCATCTTTTCCCCCTAGTTCTCTGGTTCGTTTATGGATGAAAACTCAAAGAACACTTCTCCCCCTTGTGGGGTGCGTCAGAAAGACTCGTTCAGCTCTGCAAAATTTTTATAATCAAAAGAAATGAAAACCTAACTTTCACTGCTGTCTCCCCATTCCTAATTAACAAAGCTTTAATAAATCTCATCGGTGAGTTCCAATCGGTTAAAAAATTACATACAGGTGAATTATTAGTCGAAATAAAGCATCCTAAACAAGTTCACCCTATTCTTCCAATCAAACAACTAGGCCCATACCTTTGTACAGTTTCAGCACACTCAACATTAAACTTTTCTCGGGGAATCATTTCGGAGCCAGACCTTCTATTTACATCAGAGAAGGAAATTCTAGAGGAAATGCAAGATCAACACGTAAGTGGAGTGAAGAGGATAACTATCAAACGCAACGGCGAAATGCAGAATACGAAGCACATTATTCTGACTTTTAGTACGCCAATCCTCCCTTCACGTGTCAAAGCTGGTTATCTCTCTTGTCCAGTGAGACCTTACATCCCAAATCCACTACGATGTTTTAATTGCCAGCGTTTTGGACATTCCAAGCTGTCATGCCGTGGTACAGGAACCTGTGCCAGATGTGCTGAGCCCGGCCACGACTGCAATGAATGCTCAAAGGAATTTAAATGCGTCAACTGCAAAGGAGACCACCCCTCATACTCTAGAAAGTGCCCTAAATGGCTAACCGAAAAGGAAATACAGGTCATCAAAACCATTCAAAAAATATCATATCCAGACGCAAAAAAAATTGTCCAATCTCGTACACCTACAACTGGACTTTCATATTCTGCTGCTGTAAAAAAAGTATTCAACTCCATAAGCACACAAACTGAACCTCCAGTAAACAAAGTAATCAGCAATAAAGTACCGAACTCACCTAATGCTATAACTGTAAACACAACCAAATCAAATAAACAAAATAATAGCCCCAAATCTTCTTTTCAGAAAACTAATCAAAATCAACAACAAATAAAAAAAACAGATAATGTATCTGTTATTGTTAATCAAAACAAACCATCCAGTCAGAACTCGAAAAAACTAATTGAAAAAAAGAAACTTTTACAAACGCGCACAAAAATCGGGGTAGCCTCTAAACAGAGGCCCCCAAAATTTTATAACTTTAGAAAGGAAGACTTTTTGCTTTCTAGCAAGAAAGTAAAACTGACCAAATCACAAATAGAAACAGTCCAACAACCTCCTCCCCAGGAGGAGGACGAGGATGTTGACTTTGAAGATCTTCCGCCATCCGACGATGAAGGGTGGACGGACCATCCTCCCTCATGATCTGCTCCCTCTCCTTCCGGCCGTTTCTCCTTCCTTTTTTCTCCATGGCCCTGAGCATTCTCTCTTGGAATTGTCAGAGTTACTCGCATAATGTCACAGACATCAAAGATCTTGTCGAATACCACCAACCGGCCATATTTTGTCTGCAGGAAACATTTCTGTCCCCTGCTGATAGACCGAGGTTGAAAGGTTTTGACATATACCGCAAGGACTGCTTGTCAGGTGACCGTCGTTGTGGAGGAGTGGCATTGCTAATCGCTAATGATTATGCATCCAGCCAGCTCAATATCAACACATCCCTGCAAGCAGTAGCTGCGCGCGTTCACCTTCACTCGCTGTTTACAATCTGTTCTGTATATATTCCACCTTCTAACGATTTGAGAGGCGTGGAATTGCAAACACTTGTAGATCAACTTCCTCCCCCATTTGTCCTCTTGGGGGATTTTAATGGCCATAATCCTCTCTGGGGAAACCCAGCCTCTAACAGCAGAGGTTTAATTATTGAAAACTTGATTGAAGACAATGATCTATGTGTTCTTAACGACGGTGAAAATACCTATTTCCACCTTCCTACGCAAACCTACCATGCCATCGATCTTGCAATATCCTCACCTTCCTTTCTGCCACTTTGGGATTTCCATGTGCAGGGTGGTCTCTACACCAGTGGCCACTTTCCAATCAAAATAACTTATACTGGACGCTGCAGCTACCAGCAGCATCAGCAAGCTCGACTTCGCATTGATCGAGCTGATTGGACAGCATTTACCCAGTTGGCAGAAATTAAATCAGAAGACGTGACTTATATTGATATCGATGTAGCGGTAAAGCGAGTAACCGACATCATCTTAAACGCAGCTAACGCTGCTATACCAAAAACCACTAAAGGCAGGATCAAGTTTCCTAAGCCTTGGTGGAACCTTGATTGTCAGGAGGCTCATAAGAAACAAAAAAAGGCATGGAGCACGTTTCGTCGTTATCCAACCACACAAAATCTCGTGGCACTTAAACGAGCTCGTGCTGAAGCTCGAAGGATTCGACGGAAGAGCCAGCGGGACTCGTGGCAGACCTATGTCAGCACAATCACGACGTCCACCCCATCAAAGACCGTATGGGGTAAAATAAAAAAAATCGTTGGCAACTACAATACATCTTGTGCACCCATTCTGGAGAATAATGGTCGTATTTTATCCGATTACAAAGAGGTGGCTGACTGCATGGGGACTTATCTGGCAGAAGTCTCCAGTGCAAATAACTATTGCTCAAAATTTTTAACCATCAAATCACGCAAAGAACAAAAAGTTCTAGATTTTAATTCAAACATTTTTAATCAATACAACACAAAATTCACCCTTCATGAACTAAATACTGCCTTACAAAAATCAAGAAACGAAACTCATCACCTGGTCCAGATCAAATTCACAATAGCATGTTAAAAAATCTAAGCAGGTCTTCATTAGAAAATATTCTGCAGCTTTTTAACAGAATTTATTCTGAACATAGATTCCCAAAATCCTGGAGTCAAGCAATAGTTATCCCTATCCTTAAACCAAACAAACAATCTGATAAACCTGAGAGCTATAGACCTATAGCTCTCACTAGTTGCCTATGTAAAATCATGGAACGGATGGTAAACGCCAGACTGATGCACATTCTGGAGTCACACCATCTCATATCCTCATATCAAAGTGGGTTTAGGCGTGGCAGATGCACAATAGACAATCTAATGCTTCTCGAAACATCAGTAAGAGAAGCATTTCTTAAACGAAAACATCTTGTGAGCGTATTTTTCGATATTGAAAAAGCATACGACCGTACCTGGAGGTATGGGATCCTCAAAACCCTTCATGAGTATGGGTTGCGAGGTAATTTACACATCTTTCTCTCCAATTTTCTGAAACATCGTTCTTTTCGTGTACGCGTCAAGTCTGTTCTGTCGGATACTTTCATTCAAGAAGAAGGAGTACCCCAGGGGAGTGTACTAAGCGTAACTCTATTCATTATAGCAATCAATAACTTAATTGACGAATTGCCTCCCGCCGTAAAAGGTACCATGTTCGTGGATGATTTTCAAATTTCTTTCTCATCTATGAGCATGAGTATCATTGAAAGACAACTTCAAATTGCAATCAATAAAGTAACCCAATGGGCAGAAGAAAATGGGTTCACTTTCTCTGCTCAAAAAACATTCTGTATCCACTTCTGCCGTAAAAGAGGGCTTCACCCTGATCCGAATCTTCTCCTCAATAATCAACCAATAGCTGTAAAAGATCAAGGAAAATTCCTTGGTCTAACCCTTGATAATAAACTAAAATTTATACCGCATATACAAGAGTTAAAAAAGAAATGTTCATTAAAATTAAATATCCTTAAAGTCTTAGCTAATACTTCTTGGGGTGCTGATACAGAGTCTCTGTTAAGAATATACAGGGCTCTGATACGCTCAAAACTTGATTATGGATGTCAAATTTATGGCTCCGCTGCAAAAACCTATCTGAAAAGTCTGGATCCAATACATAATCAGGCACTGCGCATCTGCACAGGAGCGTTTCGAACTTCGCCTATCAACAGTCTTCATATCCTTGCACACGAACAATCTCTAAACAATAGACGCCTCAAACTTTCTTTAAATTTTTACTTCAAAACAAAACCCTGCACAAACCACCCACTACATCTCCATATTTTTAATCCATCTAATGTTGCTTTATTTCTACACCGGCCTTCGATGACCCCAACATTTGGGATCCGAATGCGTCGGGTACTCTCAGACCTGCAGCTATCGGATTTCAAAACCGTTAACACAATAAAACTAATTGAACCATGGTGCGAAGTCATACCTTCTATAATCAATGATTTCTCAAAATTCCCAAAACAAACTACCGCTAATACAGTTTATCAACAAGTCTTTCATGAGATCAAAAGCAAGTATTCTGGTTATAAACACATTTTCACTGACGGATCAAAAGCAAACGATCACGTCGGCTTTTCCACAATAATTAGTGATCAAGTTACGGCAGAAAAATTAAACACATCTTGCTCTGTATTTACTGCAGAAATAAAAGCTATATTTTCATCTCTAGAATCAATAGCCCAATCTGTTCATAGAAAGTGGGTGATATTCACTGACTCAGAGTTCAGTGGAAGCCATCACTCATTGCAATAATAACAGCCATCCTATAGTCATCCAGTCATGTCTTTTATACAAAAACCTTATGCAAAATAATTTTTGTGTTCTTTTTTGTTGGATCAGTGTTGGTCATGTAGGCATTGCAGGCAATGAGGCAGCCGACTCAGCTGCCAGAGCTGCAAGTATCGTGGTCGATAATAGTGTCCCTTTCGATGACATCAAAAACGCCGTCGTTGTAAGCCTCAACACGTATTGGCAGGGGACGTGGAATTCAGAAATCCAAAATAAATTGCATTCGATCCAGCCGTCCACTAGAGGTTTTAAATCATTAAATATCACCAGGAGAGAACAAGTCTTATTAGCTCGACTTCGCATTGGACATACCAGATTCACCCACAAATACCTCTTATGTCATGAACCAGCTCCAACATGCATTACATGTGATGTAAATCAGACAGTGTTGCACATTTTATGCAACTGCCCAAATTTTAATCTAATTCGTTATAAATATTTTAATAATTTTAACCCATCTTTGAAGGAGTTGCTGGGGGAGCCGCCCCATCGCAATTTGTACTCCTTCCTCCAGGAGATTGGATTCTCCTTTTTAATTTAGTGTTTGTCTCGACATTATGTGATTTCGTCCTTCCTTTGTTTTTCAAGATATTGTTTTGCCCATTTTGTCTTTATCTTCAAATTGTTTAAATGTTTTTATCGGCTGCACTTTTTAACACTAGCACTTGAAGTTTTATGTTTTCTTCTTCAAAATATGCTTTTATTTACCTTATTCTTTAATGAAAAATAAATAGCATATAATAAAATATCGTTTGGCGCAGTATAGCCCTCAAGGGCTCTTGCGCCATAAAAATCAAACCAACCAACCAGTGCAAATAACTACTGCAAAAAATTTTTAACTATCAAGTCACGCAAAGAACAAAGAGTTCTAGATTTTAATTCAAACATTTTTCATCAATACAACACAAAATTTACATTTCAAGAATTAGATATTGCTTTACAAAAATCAAAAAACACATCACCTGGCCCTGACGAAATACACAATAGTATGATAAAAAAACTTAAGCAGGTCTTCATTAGAAAATATTCTGAGACTATTTAATAGAATCTATTCTGAGCACAAATTCCCCAAATTCTGGAGCCAAGCAATATTAATTCCTATTCTTAAACCAAACAAACAATCTGATAAACCCGAGAGTTACAGACCTATAGCTCTCACAAGCTGCCTTTGCAAAGTAATGGAGCGGATGGTAAACGCCAGGCTCATGTACATTTTGGAGTCTTGCCATTTGCTATCTTCATATCAAAGTGGATTCAGGCGCGGCAGATGTACCATAGACAACCTACTGTTTCTCGAAACATCAATAAGAGAAGCATTTCTCAAACGAAAACATCTTGTGAGCGTATTTTTTGACATTGAAAAAGCATATGACCGTACCTGGAGATATGGCATCCGAAAAACCCTGTACGAGTATGGGTTACGAGGTAATCTACCCATCTTTCTCTCTAATTTTCTTAGAGATCGAACTTTTCGCGTACGTGTCAAGTCTGTTTTGTCAGATACCTTCATTCAAGAAGAATTAGTTCCCCAGGGAAGTGAACTAAGCATAACTCTTTTTGTAATAGCAATCAACAACTTAATCGAACAACTGCCTCCCGCTGTCAAGGGTACCATGTTCGTTGATGACTTTCAAATTTCTTTCTCTTCATCGAGCATGAGTATCATTGAAAGACAACTTCAAATCGCTATAAATAAAGTATCACAATGGGCAGAGGAAAATGGCTTCACTTTCTCTGCTCAAAAAACCTTCTGCATCCACTTCTGCCGTAAAAGAGGGCTTCACCCTGATCCAAGTCTTCTCCTTAACAATCAACCAATAGCTGTAAAAGACCAAGGAAAATTCCTTGGTCTCACACTTGATAATAAACTTAAATTTATACCGCATATACAAGAGCTAAAAAAGAAATGTTTACTGAAATTAAATATCCTTAAAGTCTTAGCGAACACTTCTTGGGGTGCTGATACAGAGTCTCTGTTAAGAATATACAGGGCTCTTATACGCTCAAAACTTGATTATGGATGCCAAATTTGTGGCTCCGCGGCAAAAACCTACCTGAAAAGTCTGGATCCAATACATAATCAGGCACTGCGCATCTGCACAGGAGCATTCCGAACGTCACCTATCAACAGTCTCCATATTCTTGCTCATGAACATTCTTTAAACAATAGACGCCTCAAACTTTCCTTGAACTTCTACTTCAAAATAAAACCTTATACTGATCACCCTTTACACCTTCATATTTTTAATCCATCTAATGTTGTCTTATTTCTTCATCGTCCTTCTGCAACCCCAACGTTTGGGATCCGAATGCGCCAGGTGCTCTTAGATCTGCAGCTGTCAGATTTAAATACTCTTAATAAAATAGAACTAATTGAACCATGGTGTGAAGTAAATATATCAACCATCAATGACCTGGCTAAATTCCCTAAAGAGACTACCTCTAATGTTACTTACCAGCAAATATTTTCCGATACAAAATGCAAATATTCTGATTACCATGTCATTTTCACTGACGGATCAAAAGGAAACGAACACGTCGGCTTTTCTACAATAGTGGATGGTCACGTTACGGCAGAAAAATTAAACCCATCTTGCTCTGTATTTACTTCAGAAATAAAAGCCATATCTACATCTCTCCAATCCATAACCCAATCCAATTACAAAAAATGGGTGATATACACTGACTCAAAGAGTTCAGTGGAAGCCTTCACTCACTGCAACAATAACAGCCACCCTATAGTCCTTCAGTCATATCATTTATACAAAAATCTTATAAAAAACCAATTTCATGTTCTCTTGTGTTGGGTCCTTGGTCATGTGGGAATTGCAGGCAATGAAGCAGCCGATTCAGCTGCCAGAGCCGCAAGTATCCTGGTTGATGACACTGTCCCTTTTGACGACATTAAAAACGTAATTTCTGAATGTCTTAACACGCATTGGCAGCGGTCCTGGAATCTTGAAACACAAAATAAATTGCATTCCATCCAGCCCCCCCCCCCGTGTCCGTTTACCTTGTCGTGGTGGGGGGGCTTGCGGTGTGGTGAGTTCGGGGCGAGCTCTTGGGAGGAGTAGTGACCCCCCAGTTGCTCAAACAGAATATCGGCGGGAGGGGATCTTCTTCCCTTCCTTCCCTCATCACACTTACCAAATGCGGACGAAAACCCCTAAGCTAAGGTGTGTCAACCGTGCCGATGGCTGCGTGGTACCGGGGGTAGTCGGTGCCTCAAACGGGAGGCTTCAGGGATAGCAGGCGAACCCTGTCGTACGCAGCCTTACCTCTGTGTAGGGGGGCTACACAGGGGCTAGACCCCACTTTTCCCCCTAGTTCCCAGGTTTATTTATGGAAGATAACGTAAATAACCATTCTCCCCCTTGTGGGGAGCGTCAGAATGTTTTGTCTAGCACTGCTAAGTTTTTCATAATAAAGCGCAATGATCCAAATTTAAATTTAACTAAAGTTTCTCCATTTTTAATAAACAAAGCCCTAACACATTTAATTGGTGAATATCAATCTGTCAAAAAATTACGCAACGGCGAACTTTTAGTAGAAATAAAAGACAGCAAACAAATAAAACAAATAATGGCTATAAAACAAATAGGCTCATATCTTGTCGATGTAACAGAACACAAAACTTTAAATTTTTCGAAGGGGATAATTTCGGAACCTGACCTTCTCTTCACACCCGAGGAGGAAATCTTGGAGGGAATGAAGGAACAAAACGTGTGCGCAGTAAAAAGGATCACCATAAAACGCAATGGCGAAATGACTAACACCAAACATGTCATTCTGACATTTAACACACCTGTCCTCCCGCCACGTGTTAAAGCTGGCTATCTCTCTTGCCCAGTTCGCCCCTATATTCCAAATCCGCTCCGGTGTTTCAAATGCCAGCGGTTTGGACATTCGAAATTTGCGTGCCGTGGTACTGACACCTGTGCCAGGTGTGCAGAACCCGGTCACGACAGTAATACATGTAACAAGACCTACAAATGCGTAAACTGCAAAGGGGACCATCCTTCATACTCCAGATCATGCTCAAAATGGCTCACAGAAAAAGAAATTCAGATAATTAAAACAACACAAAAAATATCTTATCCAGATGCAAGAAAACTAGTTGAATCCCGCACACCAACAACAGGTCTTTCATATGCTTCAGCCGTTAAAAAGGTACTAAAGTCTGTAAGCACACAAACAGATACCCAAACCGATGCTTTTACTAATGCCAAAACTGTAAATACAACCAAATCAAATAAACAGAATAATAGCCCCAAATCTTTTCAGAAAAGTAATCAACAACAAATACAAAAAACAAATTCTGCTACTGTTAATGAAAACAAACCAATCACTCAAAATTCGAAAAAACTTATTGAAAAAAAGAAAATTATCCAAACGCGCGCAAAAATTGGGGTAGCCTCTAAACAGAGGCCCCCAAAACTTTATAACTTTAAAAAAGAGGACTTTTTACTTTCTAGCAAGAAAGTAAAATTGAACAAATCACAAATAGAAAAATTCCAACAACCCCCTCCCCAGGAGGAGGACGAGGATGTTGATTTTGAAGATCTACCGCCATCCGACGATGAAGGGTGGACGGACCATCCTCCTTCATGAGCTGCTTCCTCTTCTTCCGGCCGTTTCTCCTTTCTTTTTTCTCCATGGCCCTGAGCATTCTCTCTTGGAATTGTCAGAGTTACTCGCATAATGTCACAGACATCAAAGATCTTGTCGAATATCACCAACCGGCCATATTCTGTTTGCAAGAAGCATTTCTGTCCCCTGTTGATAGACCGAGGTTGAAAGGTTTTGACATATACCGCAAGGACTGCTTGTCAGGTGACCGTCGTTGTGGAGGAGTGGCATTGCTAATCGCTAATGATTATGCATCCAGCCAGCTCAATATCAACACATCCCTGCAGGCAGTAGCTGCGCGCGTTCACCTTCACTCGCTGTTTACAATCTGTTCTATATATATTCCACCTTCTTACGACTTGAGAGGCGTGGAATTGCAAACACTTGTAGATCAACTTCCTCCCCCATTCGTCCTCTTGGGGGATTTTAATGGCCATAATCCTCTCTGGGGGAGTTCAGACTCCAACAGCAGAGGTTTAATAATAGAAAACTTTATTGAAGACAACGATCTATGTATTCTTAACAACGGTGAAAATACCTATTTCCACCTTCCTACGCAAACCTACCATGCAATCGATCTTGCAATATCCTCACCTTCCTTTCTGCCACTTTGGGATTTCCAGGTGCAGGGTGGTCTCTACACCAGTGGCCACTTTCCTATCAAAATAACTTGTTCTGGACGCTGCAGCTATCAGCAGCATCAGCAAGGCCGTCTTCGCATTGATCGAGCTGATTGGGCAGTATTTACCCAGTTGGCAGAAATAACACCGGAAGACGTGACTGATATTGATATTGATGTTGCGGTAAAGCGAGTAACCGACATTATCTTAAACGCAGCGAACGCTGCTATACCAAGAACCTCTAAAGGCAGTATCAAATATCCTAAGCCATGGTGGAACTCTGCTTGCCAAGAAGCTCAGAAGAAACAAAAAAAAAGCATGGAACACATTTCGTCGTTATCCAACCGCGCAAAATCTTGTTGCACTTAAACGTGCTCGTGCTGAAGCTCGAAGGATTCGACGGAAAAGCCAGCGGGACTCGTGGAAGACCTATGTCAGCACCATCACGACGTCCACTCCATCAAAGACCGTATGGGGTAAAATTAAAAAAATTTCTGGCAACTACAATACATCTTGTGCTCCCATTCTAGAAGAAAACGGCAATATTTTATCTGATCACAAAGAGGTGGCTAACTGCCTGGCGACTCATTTGGCTGACGTCTCCAGCTCAAACAACTACTGTTCTAAGTTTTTAGCTATCAAATCACATAAAGAACAAAAAGTTCTAGATTTTAATTCGAACATTTTTAATCAATACAACACGAAATTTACCTTTCAAGAACTACATAATGCTTTACAAAAATCAAAAAACACATCACCTGGCCCTGACGAAATTCACAATAGCATGTTAAAAAATCTCAGCAGGTCCTCTTTAGAAAATATTCTGCAACTTTTCAATAGAATTTATTCTGAACACAGATTTCCAAAATTTTGGAGCCAAGCAATAGTAATTCCTATCCTTAAACCAAATAAACAAACTGATAAACCCGAGAGCTATAGACCTATAGCTCTCACAAGCTGCCTATGTAAACTAATGGAGCGGATGGTCAACGCGAGACTCATGTACATTCTTGAGTCAGACCATCTGCTATCTTCCCATCAAAGTGGATTCAGGCGCGGCAGATGCACAGTCGACAACCTGCTGCTTCTTGAGACATCAATAAGGGAAGCATTTCTTAAACGAAAACATCTTGTGAGCGTATTTTTCGACATTGAAAAGGCATATGACCGTACCTGGAGGTATGGGATCCTCAAAACCCTGCACGAGTATGGGTTGCGAGGTAACCTACCAATCTTTCTTTCTAATTTTCTAAGAGATCGAACTTTTCGCGTACGTGTCAAGTCTGTTTTGTCGGATACCTTCATCCAAGAAGAAGGAGTTCCCCAGGGAAGTGTGCTAAGCGTAACTCTTTTCATAATCGCAATCAATAGCTTAATTGATCAACTGCCTCCTTCTGTAAAAGGTACCATGTTCGTTGATGATTTTCAAATTTCTTTTTCTTCATCGAGCATGAGTATCATTGAAAGACAACTTCAAATAGCCATCAATAAAGTATCACAATGGGCGGAAGAAAATGGCTTCTCTTTCTCTGCTCAAAAAACCTTTTGCATTCATTTCTGCCGTAAAAGAGGTCTCCATCCTGATCCAAACCTTAATCTTAATAATCAACCAATAGTTGTAAAGGATCAGGGAAAATTCCTGGGTCTCATATTTGATAAAAAACTTAAATTTGTACCGCACATACAAGAACTGAGGAAAAAATGTTTATTGAAACTAAATATCCTGAAAGTCTTAGCAAACACATCTTGGGGTGCTGATAAAGAGTCTCTGTTGAGAATTTACAGGGCTCTTATACGCTCAAAACTTGATTATGGATGTCAAATTTATGGCTCTGCAGCGAAGAGCTATCTGAAAGCCTTGGATCCAATACATAATCAGGCACTGCGCATTTGCACAGGAGCCTTCCGAACCTCACCTATCAACAGTCTTCATATTCTAGCACATGAACAGTCTCTTAACAATAGACGTCTCAAACTTTCTTTAAATTTTTACTTCAAAACAAAACCTTACACTAATCACCCACTACACCTTCATATTTTTAATCCATCAAATGTTCTGTTATTTCTACACCGTCCTTCGATGATCCCAACATTTGGGATCCGAATGCGTCGGATGCTGTCAGACCTGCAGCTATTAGATTTCAAAACCTTCAACACATTAAAACCAATTGAACCATGGTGTGAAGTAAATACATCTACTATCAATGACCTCGCTAAATTCCCTAAAGAGACTACACCAAATACAGCTTACCAGCAAATATTTTATGATACAAAATGCAAATATTCGGAATATAAAGATATTTTTACCGATGGATCAAAAGCAAACGATCACGTCGGCTTTTCTACAATAGTTGATGGTCACGTTATGGCAGAAAAATTAAACCGATCTTGCTCTGTATTTACTTCAGAAATAAAAGCCATATTTATATCTCTTCAGTCAATAGCCCAATCCAACTACAAAAAGTGGGTGATATACACTGACTCAAAGAGTTCAGTGGAAGCAATCACTCACTGCAATAATAATAGCCACCCTATAGCCATTCAGTCCTATCATTTGTTAAAAAATCTTATGCAAAACAATTTTAAAGTCCTCTTTTGTTGGATCCCTGGTCATGTAGGCATTGTAGGCAATGAGGCAGCCGATTCGGCTGCCAGAACTGCAAGTATTCTGGTTGACGACCGTGTTCTTTACGCTGACATCAAAAACGCCATTTCTGAATCTCTTAATACGCATTGGCAGCGGTCTTGGCATTCAGAAACCCAAAACAAACTGCGTTCAATTCAGCCCTCAACTAAAGGCTTTACATCATTGCCTCTCACCAGGAGAGAACAAGTTTTATTAGATCGACTTCGCATTGGTCATACTAGGTTCACACATAAATACCTTTTATGCCGTGAACCAGCTCCAATGTGCATAACTTGTAATGTCATTCAGACAGTGTTACATATTTTAAGTAACTGCCCAAATTTTAATCATATACGTTTCAAATATTTTAATGATTTTAACCCTACTTTGAAGGAGTTGCTTGGGGACCAACCTCATCGCAATTTACACCCCTTCCTCCGGGAGATTGGTTTCTCCCTTTTAATTTAGTGTTTGTGTCGTCATTATGTGATTTCGTCCTTTTTATATTTTTCAAGATATTGTTTCATCCATTTTTTCTTAATATGTTTTTAGCATTTATATGTTTTTAAGGTGTTCCTTTTTTAATACTACATCTTGAAGGTTTATGCTTTTACTTCAAAAAATACTTTTACTTTTTTGATTCATTCTTAAATGAAAACTAAATAAAATATAACAAAAAATCGTTTGGCGCAGTATAGCCCTTAAGGGCTCTTGCGCCATAAAAAATCAACTAACCAACCAACCAACCATCCAGCCCTCGGCTAAAGGTTTCACATCTTTACAACTTACCAGGAGACAACAAGTATTACTAGCTCGACTTCGCATTGGTCACACAAGGTTCACTCACAAATACCTCTTATGTCGCGAACCAGCTCCAACGTGCATTACATGTAATGTGAATCAGACAGTGTTACATATTTTAAGTAACTGCCATAATTTTAACCAAACACGTTTTAAATATTTTAATAATTTTAACCCCTCTTTGAAGGAGTTGCTGGGGGACCCACCCCATTGCAATTTGTACTCCTTCCTCCAGGAGATTGGATTCTCCCTTTTAATTTAGTGTTTGTGCCGTTAAAATGTGATTTGTCTTTTTCTTGTTATTCAAGGTGTTTTATCCAGCATATTATTTCATACGTTATTTAAATGTTTTTAATGTCTACTTGCTTTTTATTACTTATTTTAAACTACCTATGTTTATAGCTCTCACCTGAAAACACGCTTACTCCAATACTTATCTATATATATTTTATCCCAGAAAAACGTTTGGCGCAGTATAGCCCTGAAGGGCTCTTGCGCCATAAAAAATAAACAAACCAACCAACCAACCAACTAATCTCTTGAAACAACTATTGCGTAAAACCTGGATTTTCTCCAATGCTGTTTGTTTGAGTTGGGTCACTTTCCTTGCCGGGGTGCAATATCATTTAAGTGTTGAGATACACATCGGAGGAAGCTCATATCAATATGCTTAACATAAAATATGCTAATTAAATGTTTAACATAAAATACTCATGTTTGGGCATAAATTAGATATTTCTCAAACTGTGTTGTGCATCTAAAACAAAATTTTCTTGAAACAATGAAAACAAGTCTTCTCTTCTAAAAGGCTTTGAAATAAGCAATATTATATTCCTAAAAAGAGAGCCACCCAGTGATATTACATCCTTTTTAGAACTACTTAGTCTAAATAAAGATATACATATCGGTTTATTTCTGGAAAACAATGTAAACAAGCCTCCTCTTCAAGGCTTTGAAATAAGCAATATTATGTTCCCAAAAAGAGAGCCACCCAGTGATATTACATCCTTTTTAGAACTACTTAGTCTAAATAAAGATATACATATCGGTTTATTTCTGGAAAACAATGTAAACAAGCCTCCTCTTCTATAAGGCTTTGAAATAAGCAATATTATATTGCTAAAAAGAGAGCCACTCATTGCTATTATCCTTTTTAGAACTATTTAGTCTAAATAAAGAAATTCAGTTCGGTTCATTTGATCATTCTCTTTACTTATGAACCCCATCAAAGCAACAGGTAGTTTAAAGATGAGAGCGAAAATGATTAAGATTTCACATTTCTTTCCTTTTTCTTCCAGAACTAGTTTTCGAAACGATTACCAACATGCAACTTGAAGCTCACTTTCATATTAAATATGGCGATTGCTGCTTTCTAATTTACTCAAATAATCAAGATAATTTTGAGACTAGTTCGATTAACTCATCGCAAGTATTCCAACAGTAATTTATCACCTTAGAAGTTTGCTGCCCTCAGGGAGTAAAAATCTTTATTAAGCAAACAAAACTTTCCAGATAGAATAATGGTATTTGAAAGAAGTAAATAACGAACGTTGTGTAGCATAAATTTTTCCAGGTGTTTTCGAAGGCTTCATTGTTATCAAAATAAAAGATTCCTTATGTGCATAACTAAATGTGAGATCAAATATTTTTCTGATATTTTACGTTTCATTTAATGAAAGTTTTGAAAAGTTGCACAAAAGGAATGTAAAATAAACCTCAGGTCATTTTTTTAAGGCTATATGTGCAGAGAGACTGAAACGATAGGTCCAGGTCAGCGGTTCGAAGTAGCTTGATTTTTGAAAGTATGAGTCCCCATTTCTGGTCTAAAATGGACGACTTTATAATTCTTAAGTTTAAGTGTAATATCCTTAAGTTTAAGTGTAATTCTTTGTTTTATTCCATGTTTAAATGAATCAATTAATTGATTTTTACCATTTTTTTGAATTTTTTTCCCAATCCTCAAACGGTTTGTATGTGCATGCTTTTATTTATTTAATTTTTAAAAAGTAGCGAAGTAGCGCTACATTTTAAAAGTAGTTTGTAGTTGCTACATTTTGAATAAAGTAGTTGTAGTTAACTACATTTGTATTTAAGTACACTGCAAATAATCGGTACACATTTGAAACTCTTGAAGTGTTCCAGTTGCCTGAATATGTGCTAAAATGTATTTCGAATGTGTTGTGTACAAAGAAATGAAGCTGAAATGTTTTACTAATCCATTCCGTTTTAAAGAAAACGTTTCAAAAGTGCACCGAATGTGTTTTGCTGGGAATCTCTATTCTGCCGAAGTTTGGGAATACACTTGAGAACACATAGCGCGCAGGTTTGAGAGTGCTTGTGAAATCACTGCTTTCTTAGCTACGCCATGTTTGTAAACAATCTGGATCGGCCGCAATCATTTTCGTGATATTTTTGAATAGTCAAAAGGTACGCCACTTTCCTTTTTTATGTTCTTTACAGATAATTTTTGTGTTTGTACATTTACTGAGCTTCATACTTTTTTTTTAAATAAACTAATAATTTACCATACCGCCTAAGTTTTGAAATAAAATGAAATCCTGTGTTTTAACACTGTGTGGTTACGTTAAGACTAACGTGTTACGATTCTAATTTTGAAACTTGACGATTGATTTAGGGCTCCTGTCCTTATCTTTCGATTTAGAATTTTTAGGGAGCATCGGAATTAGAGGTTTAAACAAGGGCTCCTAAACTACGGGTTATGACCCAAAAACATTTCTAATGAAGGTCGAAGGGCATTTCTTACGCTGTTCAATTTCAATCTTAAAAAAAAGCTTCTCTTTCACCTAAATGCATTTTATAAGTTCTGTCATCTACTTTTTGTTTTTACAAATAGTTCAGGTGATTTTATTTTTCTGGTTAGCAATTTTTTGATACGTTAGTATTTTTGCTTGTAAACATCCCATAAGATCGATCACCTTGTGCACAACTTTTTGGTTTAACAAACCGAAAAAGAATGAATCGCTTTAGGTTCTGCGGCTTAGATTAGGTAAAACTTGAATATGATCAAAATCTACCACAATAGTATGAATGAGATTCGAACCTAAGTCCAGGGATCAAGATACTTCTAAGTAATGATGTTTGACAAAATATATTGTCTAATGTTTCATATCAATTAATTTTGTCTTGAATTTTGAGGATAAAATATTGCGTACCATTTAGCATCTTATTTATGGATAATTAATTTTATTATCTGTTGCAGTTAAAAAAAATCATGAAATTTGAGTTTCATGATCGATGTTTTGCAGAAATGCCAATCAAAGTATTGTTCGAATGAATAATCTGAGTTCAAACATTAGCTAAAAATCATATTAAGTATCTTAGTCAAATTTTTGAAATTATTAAAGCAATTAGAGCAAACAGGACACCTTATATAAATGTGTGTTTTGAGTACGTACAATACATGTATCGGGTCTAGTGTTCTTAAAAATGGGGTCATGACACAAAAATAGTTAAAACCGCTAGTTCAGAAAAAAATGCTTAATAGTTTTTTCTTTAATCCCACTTTTTAATTTGCCGTGTGATAAAAAACATGTGAATAAAAAATTTCACCCTTTATTTCTTTGAAAAAAAAAACCTTTAGTTCTTTGTAAACAGGTACAACCTGATAACGTAAACACAAAAACATTTTTTTTTTTGAACCATGAAAAGTTCCATGAAAGACAGTAAAAATTTTTGGATAACTAAACGTGTTGTCTGTTGCAGTGTAAAAACTATTTCAATTGTAATTTAGTTGTTATATATTCTATCACATTGAGAGATAAATTAAGGGTGACCACAGACTGAGGAAACAGGAAATATCAGACCTTTTTCTGAGAAAAATACCGAATTCAATATTAGTAACGCAAGTTTAAGCAATTTTTACAGTTCTGGAAAGGGCGTAGGGAGATCTCCTTCGGAGATTTATCTAGTCTAAAATATGTTTAAGCTGTCTTTGATTATGTAAAGATGGGGAAAAGTATGGAGAGGGGGGAAGGATACCTCTAGGAAAAAAATGTAAGAATGCAGCTTTAAAACTGTACATTTAGGGCATTTTTAAGGAACTTTGGGTTTTATGTTCCGGGGTTCATTTCAGCGGAAAATATTTTGAAGCTAAAGTGTTAAAAACATTTTTGTAAGGTAACTTGAGGAATAAGGGTATTATTAACCACAATATTTTGAAAATGTTTTTTTTTTTTTTCAAGTATAGTTCAAGGCTATCTTTGGTGATGTTAGAGGAAGGAAACTCTGGTTGGAGGGGGGGGGGGTTGGTATCCGAAAAATTGTAAAAACTGATGCGTCTAAAACATTTTAGCTATCATTGATGTTGTAAAGAGAAAAGGGGGAAGACAGGTATATAGGGGCTCTTTTCGGAAAAATTAAAATTATTATTATAGAAAAAATAGTAGGGGAATGTGGGGTAAAGTAAAATTGCTCAGCTGGCTAGATTTTTTTTTAAATGAACAAATTGGATTTTTTTTTTTTGAAAATTACACTTTACAAAGAAAGAACATGAAAAAAAAAGTGGAAATTTTTCCCTTTATTCTTTTCATAGAAAGAATGAAAAATAAAATATTTTTCTGAATGAAAAATGTTCTATTCACTCATAAAACATGTATTTGTTCAAATGAATGATTAAAAGAAGGGTAGGATGAATAATAAAAAGATAATGAAACAATGAACGAATACTTAAATAAATAAAATACTTAATACATGAAGAAAAATAAATGACCGTATAAAATAGTGAATGAATAAGAAAATGGGTGAAGGCATGAATAAATAAGTGAATTAATGAATGAAGGAATGTAAATAAATTAATAAAAGAATCCGTAAGTGATTTTGTAAATAACACTGCGCGGCAAAAAAGAAAAAAAAAAAAACCTTCAAAATGCTTCTGACATTTCGCCGGCTGATTCTTATGTAGATTGACCCCCTGAATCCGAATATGACCTCCGTTTCCCCCCCTATACGTACCAATTTTTTTTAAGGACCCCCAAGTTTTTTTCAATTTTCTTTAGTTTTAGAGCAATTAATTTTTTTTTTTTTTTGGAGGTGAAAGGAGCTTTATATTAACTGCTAACATTGTTTTGGTGGGCAAGAGAGGTTCAAATTTCAAGATCATGGACACCGATCGCAAAAAAAGGGAACTTGGGGGGGGGGGGGAGTATAACCTCTCAAAAGAAAAATCACGAAAAACGATCTTTTTATTCTGATTTTTTTAAAAAAGATGTTTGTAAAAAAAATTTCCGAGCAGAATGAGAGTATAAGACTAAGCTTCTATGACTCCTATGTCCAAAAAAAGTTTCGCGACGTAAAAAAAAAAATATCATGTGAATGTCGCACGTTGCATACGAGTTGAATCGCAGGTCTTCATTCAAAAAGGCATTCCTCTGGCTGATTTCTATGTAAAATGACCCCTATGACCCCTTGTTTCCAAATACGACCATCTTTCTCCCTATCACGCCCCCTTTTTAGAACATACCCACCCTCCTCTCCCCCGCCATTTTTTTATTTGACGGGGGAAAAGAGCATTACAATAACCGTAAACATAATTCTGAATGATTAGATATGTGCAAAGCTCAAAATCTTATGCATATGTAGGAAAAAGGAAAACAGGGGGGTGGGGCACCCCTCGAAACACACTGTGCAGCAAAAATTACTCTCAAATGCTTCTGAGGCCGCCTGATGAGGCCGCCTGATTCTTCTGCAAATTTACCCCCTGAATCCAAAAATGATCTCCGTTATCCTCATACATGTACCGATTTTTGTACAACTCCCCCGCCCTTTTTATTCGGGGGGGGGGGGGGCAAGTTTTTTTTTTTTTTTTTTTTGCTATATATGCACAAGATTTAGAACTTTGCACATCTCTAGTCATTCAGAATAATATTTACGGTTATTGTAATGCTCATTTTCCCCTCAAAATTTAAAACAATAAATGACTCTGAATCAGGGGAGGGGGAGGTTCTAAAAAGGGGGCGTGATGGGGGAAAGATTGTCGTATTTGGAAACAAGGAGGAGAATATATAAGAATCAGCCAGAAGAATATCTATTTGAATGAAGACCTGCGATTCAACTCGTATGCAACTTGCGACATTCATGAGACGGTTCTTTTTTAAAAAAATTTTTGCATCGGGAAAATTTTTTCGGACATAGGAGTCATAGAAGAGAGTCTTATACTCTCATTCTATACCGAAATGTTTTTTACAAACACCTTTTTTTAAAAAGCAGAATAAAAAGATCGTTTTTCGTGATTTTTCTAAATTTGGGGGGGGGGGGGGGGTATACACCACAAGTCCGCCCTTTTTTGCGATGGGTGTCCATGATCTTGAACTTTGAACCTCTCTTGCCCACCAAAACTATGTTAGCAGTTAATATAAAGCTCCTTTCACCTCCAAAAAAAAAAAAAAAAAAACCCTCTAAAACTAAGGAAAATTGAAAAAAACTTGGGGGGAGTTTAAAAAAAAAAAAAAAAGGTACGTATAGGGAGAAAACGGAGGTCATATTCGGATTCAGGGGGTCATTTAACATAAGAATCAGCCGACGAAATGTCAGAAACATTTTGAAGGTTTTTTTTTTTTTTTTTTTTTTTTTTTTTTTTTTTTTTGCCGAACAGTGTAATTGAGTGAGTAAATGAAATAAACTATTTCACTTCGTTCCATTCACCTTGCCAATATTAGAAATACAAGTAAGCTTAAAATTAACTGAAAAAAGTAAAAAATACCGCATTAAATATTAGAAGGTCTCAATTAATATTTAAAATGTTAATAACAATAATTTTATCATTTTATTCTTACAAAAATAATTTTTGACTTACATCAAAATATTACAATATGAATGTCCTTTTTTGAAAATTGCCATTATTATCATTAATTTTAAGCTTCAGATGTATTTTTTTCCTGACTGGAATAGAGTACATGTGCTACTATATAGTTAAAATATTACGAGATTGTTGGCAGTAAAAGTAATTATTTCACCATTTCACTTTGCACCACATTCCCTTACATCCTACAAATAAATCTATAACGTATTGCTTGTGTTCTCGTAATTAAGCGTATGTTTGTAAAAAAAAAAAAAAAAAGGCTTTTTCTTTTTTTTAGGTATTGGTTTACCTGGTTGTAGAAGAATGATAGTTTCAAGCATTGTTACGTAAATTTTTTAATGTGTATCTATAAAGTTAAATAAATTCTTTTTAAACATATTGTGTTTAATGACTAGATAAGTTTGATAAACTCAGTTCAGTGTTATGTGCGTAAGTTTGAAACATAAATTTCATGCGTATTTTAAATTTAGCTGCATTAGTTAATGAACTTGATATTAACTGTCTGATTGAGTTAGACCTGAATGTATGGCATTTAGTTGCCATCTAGAGATTAAATGCCATACGATGGAAGCTAAAAGTCACGTCTTAAGAACCGAAACGGCCACACAATTTTTGCACCAATGAATTTTCATACACAAATCATTTCTATTTTGAAGCAATTAGTTTGCAATGTAATAACAATATCAACCTTAGTATTACATGTTGCCTTTCAATCAATAATAAAAGCCATTATTAATTTCAGGATCCAAACCGCACCCCTTAAAAACGAGCACAAACCTGGAAGCTTATACAAAAGGTTTGTACTCACCTTTGGCGGGAGGGGGGGGGGTGATAGAAAAAAGGCAAATGAATGGAATTTCAGTTAGATCTCATACGGTAATACCTTTTCCACAGCTGATGTTTTAATGTAGTACATTTTTTCCTCATTCAAGAAATAAATAAATGTTTTGAATAAAGTGGCTACTAATGTTAAAAAAAGGGGTACTAAACTGAAAGTGTATGCCAGCCACTGACGACTATGTAATTTTTTATTTATTTTGTTTTTCGCGAACACGTTTCTTCCTTATGCAAGGAACTAAAACTAAAAATAATTAATTGATAATTGTCAGTGCTGGATATACGATTTTTCCGAGCTAGTGCAAATCTTGAAACTGATGCTCCTACTCATTCTCCTTCAAGTTTTATATTGAGTTTCAACGAGCCCCCCCCCCACCCCCCACCCCACGGAAATAGAACAAATTTGTTTTCCCCCAAAATTTGTCTCACGGGGTCAAGGATCCTAACTCCCCCCTTCGCTCCCAGATCCAGCACTCATCTCTTTAGTTAATATTCAAGGAAATGATTAGTCATTAAAGAATTCCACTGCACTTACATTTTTAAAAGAACACAACTAATGTTTAAGGTCATTGATCAGATACCAAGCAATAGATGACTGAATAGCAAAGTAGCACGAATTCAAACAATGAAGGCAAATTAATTTTGATCTTGAGAAATTAAAATTTTTGAAAATGAAATTTATGAAGCAACAAACTGAAGTTATGTGAGCCTTTGTTTGTACACTTTTGATTACTTTTTACAGCATGGATTAGCTTAGAAAACTAAAATATGGAATTTAATATTTTAAATGTATGCAGTTTCTGTACTAAGTAATATTGTGCACTACATTTTCCTGCAACCTTTTTATTGGTAAACATTGTTAGTGTGCAATTCTGCTGTAAGATAGTCAATTATCTTGGAAATATCATTGTATTTTAAATTTTCATAGTAGCTATGCTGACTAATAATTAGATTCATCCAAAGCCTAAACCATCAGCCTGCAGTCTCAAAATCAACACGAATTTAGTGCATATATATTTAGTTTTATAATTTCTAAAAGCTACTTTTATATTTGTGCGGTAGGTATCCTCGGATGATATTAGTGCGAAGAAATTGCTCTAAAACTCATTCTAGAAACTGTACCTGTATGTGTGCCACAAAATGTTCAATGAAGTGTTCAAAAACGTGTCTTTAACGCGATCCTATAAGTGCTTAAAAAGTGCGCTAAAAAGAATACTGAACAAATATATGTTCCGAACTGTGTTTCTAGAAGTGTTTTGAAAACTGACCCCAAAAAGTGTTCCAAAAAAAGGGGACAAGTGTACGTGTTAAAAAAATGTTTTAAAAAGTGATCTTACAACGGTTCTAATAAATGTTCCGAAATAAGTGTTCTAAAAGAGGAGACAAGTGTCCGTGTGAAAAAAGTGTTTAAAAAGTGTTTGATTATTTGCAGTGTAGTTGTAGTTGGCTACAAAAAAATGTAGTTTTTTCAACCACTAGTCCAGGTAAATATTAATATATGTCATATATACGTAGCTTGATAAAAATTGATTCAGTTATAGATGGATTAGATAAATATAAATAAATTGATGCACAATGATATAGATTAATTTACATTTTTTGAATCAAATGTTAATCCATCTATATCATTATACATCAATGTAAAATATACTTAGATTAAAATGTTTTTTTTTTTTTTCAAGATTTGGGCAGAAGGACTGAAGCGATATATACAGGTAAATATAAATATATATCATACATACATAGTAGCTGGATGAAAATATATACAAATACAGATGAATTCGATAAATGCAAATAAATAGATGAACAAAGATATGGATTTTACATTTCTTTAATCAACTTTTTAGTATGTGTATCAAGTTTGATTATTGCAAACAACTTTGAAATAACTGTATGATGTAATCATTTATGTCTTATTGAAGATGTGCTGTCACTCTTTCGGTAATAAACGCAAACTTTCTTCAGAAAAAAAAAAAAAAAACAATAGTACTTATCATTTGATATTAAACGACCACGAAAATTACATTAAATACCACGAAATTTTTCTGACATTTTAAAAACTTCTAAGTATTGGTTCTCTTTGCTTTACGTTAAGCCATTTATTATTATTATTATTATTATTATTATTATTATTATTATTATTATTATTATTATCATTATTATCACTAGAAAATAGCATGTCAAGGTATGACGGGTGAAAATTGCTTCGTCATTTGAACGAAGGCATTGCCTGCTTGGTGATAGTTTGATGATTGAAATTTTAACCCTGACTCCAGTGGATAAACCCTGAACTCCAGTAGATAACGTTTATTGTTGACCATGTTTTCGTTTCTTCTTTCCCCTGAAATGACACAGTCTTACCGGTAAAACAGTTAAGTTACCGGATCCAGTTCAGCCTTGTCACAATAAAGAATTTCCCTGCATTTTAAAAATTACAAAAACATATTATCAAATTATCATGCCGTGGCGCGAGTTTCATTGTTAATGACTTTTGGAGCGATACTCGATCATTGGCTATTATATATATGAGGATTATATATATATATTGGTTTTTGAAATAATGTTTTTAAATAACTGTTGGTTTGTTGCATTTTATGCTATTAAATATCATTTAAAAAGCAAAATAAAGTTCCCCCCCGTGTCCGTTTACCTTGTCGTGGTGGGGGGGGGGGGGCTTGCGGTGTGGTGAGTTCGGGGCGAGCTCTTGGGAGGAGTCGTGAACCCCCAGTTGCTCAAACAGAATATCGGCGGGAAGGGACTTTTGTTCCCTTCCTTCCCTCATCACACTTACCAAATTCGGACAGAACCCCCTAAGCCAAGGTGTCTCTACCGTGCCCGTGGCTGCGTGGTACCGGGGGTAGTCGGTGCCTCAAACGGTTGACGTCAGGGATAGCAGGCAAACCCTGGTGTAAAAGTCTTTCCCCTGTGCAGGGGGGCTACACAGGGGCTAGACCCCAGTTTTTCCCCTCAGTTCCCAGGTTAATCCATGGATGAAAACATAAAAAATACTTCTCCCCCTTGTGGGGAGCGTCAGAATGAATGTTATACCTCCGCAAAATTTTTCGTTATCAAAAGAAATGAAAACCTGACATTTACTGCTGTATCTCCTTTTCTAATCAACAAAGCTCTTGTAAATCTAATCGGCGAATTTAAATCAGTAAAAAAAAAAAACACGAACAGGCGAGCTTTTGGTAGAAATAAAAGATAATAAACAAGTTCAACTCATACTAGCTATTAAACAATTAGGTCCTTATCTTTGCACAGTTACAGCCCACTCTATATTAAACTTTTCTCGGGGAGTAATTTCAGAGCCAGACCTTCTATTCACACCCGAGAAGGAAATCCTAGATGAAATGAAGGAAAAACACGTAAGTGGAGTGAAAAGGATCACTATTAAACGCAATGGCGTAATGCAGAATACGAGACATGTCATTCTGACCTTTAGTACGCCTATCCTCCCTTCACGTGTCAAAGCTGGATATCTCTCATGCCCTATTAGACCATACATTCCTAACCCGCTACGGTGCTTTAAGTGCCAGCGCTTTGGGCATTCCAAGCTGTCATGCCGTGGCACAGAAACTTGTGCCAGATGTGCTGAGGCCGACCACGATAGCAATGAATGCTCAAAGGAATTCAAATGTGTCAACTGCAAAGGAGATCACCCGTCCTACTCTAGAAAATGCCCTAAATGGCTCTCCGAAAAAGAAACACAGGTTATCAAAACTACTCAGAATATATCATACCCAGACGCACGAAAAATAGTTCAGTCTCGTACACCTCTATCTGGACTTTCATATGCTGCAGCAGTAAGAAAAGTATTCAATTCCACCGGTACACAAACAGATCCTCAAATCATTACAATAACCAGCACTAAATCAACTAACTCTCCTAAATCAAAAAATAAACAGCTCAATACTCCCAAGCCTCCACAAAAAAATAATAATGAAATTCAAGTACAAAGTACACAAGTCCCAAGTACAAGTTACTCAACTAAATTAATTTCGAACAAACCAACTGATATTGCAGCAATGAAAAAAAAAAAAAAAAAAAGAGCGTCATTTACTTCACACCAAAAATTTTCTGATCAGAATTTCAAAGCCCTCACATAAAAAGTTTCACTTCAATAATCGTTAAATGCAGCTATGCAGTTAGTTGTACCATTCCCGGTTTAATGCTCGATGAATTAAATTATTGCGTGTTAGGATTGACATTTTAATGTTTAAAAACATGATATTTTTAATGAAAGCAAATTTTTTTCAACAAATGCCTCATTTTTTGATAAGTAAAGAATAAAGCTTGGCGTTATTTTAAAATCTCTAATAATAGCTTACAGTTATTATTATTATTTTTTTTACAAAGAGCAATAATGCAGTTAGTTACAAAAATCAATTACGTTTTCGAAAAACTGCTCAGCGGAAACTGCCAACTGATATTTAAATGAGGATGATAAAACTTTTATTGCAAATGCGTTGCCTCCGGATTAAAAAATAAATAAAGAAAAAAACTAAGTTTCAGAACAAACATTTATAAAAATTATACATGTAGAGTTTTAATTGAAGAAACAAATCCTTGACTCCGTATTAAAAAAAGAACTTTTGGAATTAATAGCTGTAGCTTATAGAACTTTAAAATATGCTAAGAGTAAGCGTTTTTTACCAGCAGTATTTTTTTTTTCAGCTTCTGTTCAATTTAGGAAGAAGTTTACAATTTTTCATTATGAATATTCAGTATCATAAATTGCTACAAGCGTAAGCATTTCATATCTTAAAGTTTAAAAAAAAATTATAATCTTATTTCTTTTGTATAAAAATAGAAAACGCATTCTTCAAAATAAATATTAGTTAATTACCATTGATCACTTACGATACAACAAATTAATTAGCTTCTGTTTTCCATTTTGTACTTAGTGGCAGCTTTATGTTTTAATTTTTTTCCTATCCAAATCATTGTAAGATCTAAACTTTCCTTTTCATAAAATAGTTTTTTTCGTATTAATATTTGTTAAAACGGATCGAGATGCAATTAAATATGACTTAAAAATTCATTGCTTCTGAAAATGCGAGAAAAAAGTGTAGGATAATAGCGAAGTCGAATTATTTTTAGTAAAAATATTTTTAGGAATCTGTTTTTGTTTAAAATTAAATGAAATCAAGCATAAAACTTTCTTTGATCTATACTAAGAGCTGAAATAAGTGCAATAAAATCTCTTTTATATTTTTATTTCCAGTTATTGGTTACGCATTTACTGAAAAAAAAAATGTTTATGTTGTCAAGTCAAATATACTGATTCTTTCATTGCGAACATTTTCTCTTTGTTGGCAATGCATTTGCTGAAAATAGATCTGAATATGTTTTTTTTTCGATGTGGTCTATTACGATTATGATTTTTCTTTTCTCGTAATTACTTCTTAACCATTAATGCTTTCTCTATGTTATCAGGATTTTCCCTTAGTTATTTCAAAAACTTGAGACAACTCGGAAGGAAAGCAACATCCCAGTAATCTTCATACCTCACCTATTAGACTTTTTAAATTTATCTCTTTTAGGGTTTTTATTTTAATACAATTTTTAAATTTTTCATTCGGATTATTTTTCAGTCATCCAATTTTTCCCCTAAATCTGGCTCCGAGGTGCACAGGGACCCCCGTGGTCACGCCTTACATCAGTGTTCAAAGGAGGGGGGGGGCGCAGATGCTGGAAGTTTTAGAACCCCTGGACTAAAGCATCATACATTATGATGATTGAATTCCCCGCGTAGTATGGGGAAGGTTGTATAACCTAGAGCCCCTATAACTGGAGAGGACGACGCATCCGCCATTTTGGAGCAAGAGTACAACAGGGAAAGCTACCTTTATTGGCAATCCTTCGCCAAACAGGGAACGAGAGAGTCGGAGAGCGAAGGTGAACATTGGCGAAATTTTGGAAACAGTTGGCGTCGCTTCCAAGCTGCCAGTCACTTCGCGTGCCATTATTTATCCATTCCTTTTTTTTCGTTCTGCATCCACTGGAAATCTGAAGAGTCGAAATCCTTTTTTGAAGCTTTTTACACAATTAACAGCCGAACAACCACCCATTTGACTCAATTTAACACATGCTAAAGAAATGTAAACATCGGCAGCAATGCTAACGCTACGAAGCACTGGATCAAGTTTGCTCCAAAATGGCGGATGCGTCGGCTCCTCCACTATAGGGGCCTTAGTATAACCTGGCTGCTGGTTGACTGCTAACCACTGACTCTTTTCAGTGCTTGACTGAAAGGACTGAAGTAAATAAAACGAAGTGTAAAAAGTGAAGTCATTGCTCAATTCGCGCTTTTAATCAATGCCATCAGCCACCAGTTATTGTAATTTGCATTTGGGGGTGGATACTCTCAAACGCTAACTAGAGTTTGGAACAAATTGTTTAATGTTGAAAATAAATTCATGACTTTGTATAGGAAATGGTCAGAGAATTCACTATTTCTCGCCAACCGTTAAGCTAAAACCACGCTGCAAACATCCGATCGAAGTCAATAATTATGTGTGATAATTATATGTGTGCAGTCAAATAGTAACTCGTGAAACATTACATTTTTGAATGTCCTTTGACCAGTTCTTTCCGTTGCACACATAATTTCTACTCTTTATCTAAAAATATAACACATATCCTTCATCATCTAGCTACTCGCAGGAATCCTCATCTTCATATGTAAAATAGCAAATGATCAAGTAACGCTCCTGACATCATCAACAATGGTACTCGCTCTACTGCATGATAATTTGATAACATTTTGCGGTAATGTTTGACATGCAGTGAAAGCTTTATTTTGATGAGACTGAGCTGGATCCGGTACCTTAACTGTTTTACTGGTAAGACAGTCATTTAAAGGAATGAAGAAACGAAAACGGGGTCAACAATGAACGCTGTCTACTGGAGTTTAGCGTTAACCCACTGGAGTTAGAGTTAAAATTTCAACCATCAAAAAAAAAAAAAAAAAAAATCACTAAACAGGCAATTACTTCGTTCAAATGTGGAAGCAATCTTTTTGTACGGCTGTGAATGATGAGTAAATAAATAAATAAAATACATTGGCAAAATTGACCAGATGCTTTTGAAATTACTTTCTGTTTAATAGATTTAAACATTTTTTTTGCAACCAAATGTCAATACATATTGTTTATGTTTGTTTTATATTTAGCTTTTCAACGACGCATTGGACTTCAAACCCTTTATTTCACGAAGTGTCGGCAGGTTCAAAATATTAAGTCATATCCTATTCCCGTTACTTTATGATTCCTTTATACTTCTTTAATTCGAAAATTTCCTGTAAAATAAAATATCCTAAAGTAATCTCCTTAGTACAAAGTTTCCTATAAAAATAAAGTATGTCGTTAAATATGAGTACTTTCGGAAGAAATCAACGACAGCAATTAATAAAATGCATTTCAAGCAATATGATTCAGAAACAACTGTTAACTCAGTTTCTAATTATGAATTAATTAGTCCAACTGTTAAATGAATTCATTATCGCTGAGAGTAACTCGGAAGAATGCCTCAGGCACTTGGAGTTAGCACGAAGGATAAAACTCCTTCAGAGTCATCTGATTCTCGTGACAGGCTGTCCTTAAGTTATTCCCATTTTTCCTGAAAGCTAAGATGTGTTTCCGAAAGAATGGGAATGTTTTCTTGAGCGAATGGGATAGACTCGCTCACTGCCATTAACGATGGACAAACCTGATATTTACTGAAGTTTAATGCTGTTCTTTCCGTTGTGAGAATGTGAACGAATTTGACAGATACTTTGGCTATTTTTTAGAAAACCAATGTTTACGCTCTTTAACTGCAATCCATTACAAACAAGCCCTTTGACAACAGAGTTGCGAAGCAATTTTAATTATTTTTGTTCATAATTCTGTACCTCAGAGCAAGACTGACGTAAGTCCAAAAATTGAGATTTTCCGTTTGTCAGTGCATTGTATGTGGAAGTCGATTCCACATTGAGACATAAGAACGTTATTCATAATATATATATATATATATATATATATATATATATATATATATATATATATATATACACTTTCCCATTTTTTACGTGGGTTAAGAGAGCACCCGTAACACCCTTTGCATGTGCCAGAAAAAAGTTTTCCCTCTATCCTGTAAAATTACCATAACAGTCACTCAAAATAATAGTCGAATTAACTCACGTGTTTCAACAATGAAACTCGCGTCACGGCATGAAAACTGAGGTCTATACGTTAATAAATGTCATGTTTTTAAGAAATTAAGGATCTTTTTTGCTGAATTGGGACAACAGCTGAAAATTATTGTTATTAAAGTTGTGTTTATGGAAAACAAAATATTTTTATTTCCAAACAAAGGAAAAAAAACTATGTGTACATAATAATATATATATAATAATAAAAATAATAATAATAATAATGAATATATTGTATGAAATATTTTGTTTTCCATAAACACAAATCTAATAACAATAATTTTCAGCTGTTGTTCCAATTCAACAAAAAGATCCTTAATTTCTTAAAAACCTTAACATTTATTAAATTATAGAACGTCATTTCACAAATTTTGAAAGTAATATTCAGAATATATCTATTTATCAGCATTTCAGAATGAGTTCTATGCAATGAGTCCTAAAGCACTAATTATATACATTTAGTCACTCAAAAAAATAAATGCTTCACAATCAAAAGAAAGTGAATTTTATCTTCTGCTAGCAAAATGGTTTGCATAACAGCTGCATTTTCAAGAGCCATCTGGTATTTTCTTTATACTGTGAATACTAATTTTTCATTTAAGAGCTTTGAATTAAGATGGAAAGATGAAAAACAATTTCAAAATTGAATTTACCTAACAATATTTATGTTTGCAAGGCACACAAACCAGACATATATTTTTTTTCTCTTCAAAACCTATTGTTTAATTCTGAAAAGTAATGCGCTTTATAGAGAATTGCATTATACTGGTCGACGTTATAAAGGTATTCTACTGTATTTAGTGAAAAAGCTGTGTTATTTCAAAGACTATTTCTCAAATGTGACACTTTTTCTTTATCTTCATCAGGCAATTTTCTTTGAATTTGTTTTCTTCGAATCTACTTGCTCATGGTAATTTTCCTTCACATATGAATAGAAGAAAAAGAGGAAAAGAGATACATTTTTGGTAAGTACAGTGCTTAAGTTCCTGAGCAGGTTTATGTGTAAAACAAAACTAAATACATATTTAACAAAGAAAGAAAGGTTTTATATATATATATATATATATATATATATATATATATATATAAGATAGGACTAATTCCGTTCCTGACAAAAACGGTCAACTTTACAGGTTTTACTGTATATTTGTGTGATTAGTTTGGTCAATATTTGACAATAATGATCGTAAAACAGTTTTTAAGTTACCGCATCCAGTTTAGCCTTGTCACGATAAAGCCTTTTCCTTGCATGTGTTAAACATTACCAAAAAAAAGAAAAAAAAAACACATTATCGTGTCAGTTTCATTGTTGAAACACACGCGGGTTACTCGATCATTAGCTATTATTTATATAGGGCTCTCTGAATAGGATCCAAACTGTTTTTATTCTCATTTTCAAATAAAAATATTCTCATATAAATCATTACATAGTGCAGTATAGAAACCTCAAGGTTCCGACCAAATCTTAAGATACAATAATTCTAGTTCTATTAAAATCAGTTCATGACATTTTTATTATAGTTCACCTGATTTATTTTTTGTGAAAATTAGGAACTAATTCAGTTATCAAACACCATGCAATGGTATTTTTGTTCGGCTATTATTTTGAGTGGCTGTACATCCTTCCGACTCGGAGGTATAGAATTTCTGACAACCTAAAATCCTGGAAATTGTTTCTCCACCGCGTTTTTTCACGAGCTTACATGCGCGCTACACAAAATCTTATGGGCTCAACCTTACAAAAATACTTGAACGTATTAACAGCCAAACGTACTATAAGTTCTCCTTATTTCAGAATTGCAGTGGGATAAAATTTTCTGCAACCTTAGCCTAAACATGGCAAGTCGTCAGGGTGCTGACCTTTCTCTTGCTTAAAGTAAAACTTGTCGAAAATTTAGCAAAGACGAAAGTTTTCGTTGAAATATTTTCAAAGTTGAAGTTCATTTCTAAATCCAAATTTTCAAAGAAAGAAACTAAATCTAATCCAGTTAAGGAGAAAATCTGATTATAGGTAAGGTACAGTCGAACTGGCTTACAAAGAGCGCAAAGGGACCGCGATATTTGCTTTTTTGAATCGATTGCTCGTAAAAAGAGAGTTTGTGATAGAAATCATAAAAATGTTTATCCCAGCTATTTTTTTTTTCTTCTTCGTTTTCATCACTACACAACCAAATAAACCTTACTTCGCTTTGAACTGTCTGAAGTTCTGTTTCTTATGTTATTGATTTTGAGGAATAGACACATATATAATTTTTAAATTTTTCTATGCTCCACAAATTAAAATAAGTGCTGTCATCGCTTGTTTATAGGATTCATGATTTATCACTGACTTGGGTTGAGTTAGGAATGTTAAAGAAAATTTACCATAAACTTATGAAATGAGCTGGATGTCAATATACATTTTACGAATCACAAAAATATTGCTCGTTTTAAGCGGGGTTAGCTCGTTAAATGCGAGTTACGCTCCTATAGACTTAACATTGACCCAACAAAATATTTCTGATTTCCTCGCTAAATCCGGGTTCTCGTTAAATCAGGGCTCGTTCTAAGCAAGTTCGACTTCAGTGTGAATACTATTATAAAAATACATTTTATTTTAAAAAATGATATTTCATTCAGATGCTTCATCAATCTGTTTCCTAAAAAATTATTTCTATTTTTAAATTGAAAAATATTTGATATGTTCACCTATATCCTTAAAACCATTTCGATTTCATTTCTACTGTTGCAAATCAGGAAGAAAGTGAATACTACATCGCCTTTTAAATGTTACACTAGAACCATTTCCATTCTGCAGGAATAATGGCTAAAAAATGTTATAGACCATTAAATATTATGTTACGTATAGCCTAGGGAGATAAATTGGTTTTTATTCTTACGAAATTGAACAATGTTTATTGCGTAACATTTTTGGGAAATGAAAAGGAAAGAAATTTAAAAACAAACAATAAAAAGTATGTTACGCAACAAAACCTATTAAACCGCTAGCATATTCTTACAATTCTGTTAGGAAATGTTGTAAATATAAATTGTTTCGAATTTCTCCTTAAATGCACGCTTTGTTTCCAATTTCTTTCTTTTTTTTTGAGGGGGGGGGGGAGATTGAGACTGAAGAAAATGATATAATGCTAGCTTTTCTCTTGTATCAATAAGCTATTGTTTCACTGAAAATAGAATAAGGTTACATGATTCGAAACCACCCTGTTTAAAAACTAAAGATTTTTTTTTTGGCAACAATTTTTCCCTTTGCATTTAATAGAAATTCATGAGAGGGCTACATTTTATGACAACTACGGATAACCATCCTCCTCCCCCAACAATTACTTGTCTCAAGAAGAAATTTTTGTGTTTTGTTTCACTGAAGTCATTGGACACATTTATTCTGTTATTAGAATTTTCCTACGAAATGTTCATTTGAATTTTCCTAAGAAAGGTTTTTTATTCACTGAATTTTTATAGCTCAGCTATTTTCGGAGCTAAATCGATTAGCTCAATTTTGTTCTTACTCTCAGCTGATAGGGCTTGTTAATGCATGGCTGAAATCGCAAGACTACAAAAGATCCACAAATTATTCAAATGTATTCGTAGGAAAAGAATTTTAACCAAAGATTAAAAAAAAAAAAAAATCAACAGTTGCACAGACCTTTTGACAGATTCAAATTTTATATATCAAATGGCTTAGTTTATTTCACTGGTGGATTTTTTTCTCTACAAGTAACTAACTATATTAGTTTTATTTAATGAAATGTTTTACTTAAAAATTGAATATTAAATTCCAATTTTCAGCAATATTTATTTTGGAAACGCTTGACGAGAAAATAAGCGTTTTGTTGTTTTGACCAGTTTGGCGAAAAATGTAGAAAATAAGCCGTGACATACATATAAAGGAAAAGTACCACCCTTAGTCGCTCTTTTGTAACCTTTGGTTGCTCTTAAAAGAGTGCTAATTCTTTTCCGCTGAAATTTAATCTTTCACCTTAATACAATAACGTTTTTTAAATCATAAATTCAAAACAATTTATAAAATACTAGCTGCGTTGCCCGGCTTTGCCCGGTCTACTTTGAAAATAAAAATTGTGTCAAGTGACGTATATTCAACAATCAGGCTTAAATAAAAGAAAAAAAACCATCATACAAAATTTCCCCTCCAAACAATGACGACAGATATTAAAATACTTTTAAGAAATTAAAATAAAATGAGAAAGATTGATTTAAAAAGCGTAACCATGGAAACACAAAATAAAATAAGTTTAAGAATTGAAAATGAGAAAGATGGAAATAAGCAATGGATTCAAAAAGCATTACCGTGGAAACGCAAAATAAAATGGTTAAAAACTTGAATAGAGAACAGATTTTTGAACTTCACTTAATTCGCTTGTAACTTTTATTCTAATGGAGATATAGGGTTAAACTTTCGACCATAGGTCGAGTTAGATCTGGAGTAAAAAAGGCAGTTCTTTCCAATGGTGTCAAAAAGAAAACTGTGAGACAGTTGCTTCAATTTTTATTGATAAATTTAATGAAGAAAGTAGTGCCTAAATTTCTGCTAACCCTGAAAAAATCGGGCTGAAAACGCAAATAACTCTCGCCGTAATTAAGTTAGAGCATTGAAACAAATTGCGTAGAACGCGGAAAATTCTACCCTTTCCAACGATAATATTACTATGTGCAAGTAATTTTTCACCCCCATATTCAGGAATTTAAGTGAAAATTCGGCCCAAATCGGAATAAAAAAAGAACTATTCATCGATTTTTTTTTCAAACTGGTCTGCAAACCTTTTCAGGACTTAAAAGGAACAAACTGTGAAAATTTCAGCGAAATCGGCCGGGTAGTTCTCGAGTTTTGCGGGTTCAAACACACAGACGCCTTTTGGAGACTTCATTTTGTACTATGTAGAGAAGAGATGATACATTAAGAATTTGGGCATTAAAAATTTTGAAAGTTTATTTGAAATATCAGATTTAAAAAAAAAATACTGAGTACTTTTCATAA